>NC_050443.1:180158006-180425506 GCF_903995425.1 Onychomys torridus
GGGACATATTGGCTAGGGTATAGCTTAGTTAGCAGGTAGAGGACTCGCCTAGCAGGCACAAAGCCCTGGACTGATCACATAGAGCATTAACTAGATGTGGAGGTGCACTCACTCCTGCAACCTCAGCACTCCAGAAACAAAGGCAGGAAAAGAAAACAACTTCACACAGAACTGTGACACTTAGTTTTTTACTAGGAGAACTAGCTGGTTTAAAAAACAAAAACAGTCCATTGTAAATAGCCTGCTCCTGAGGAGAGAAAATCTAACTCTGAGCCACTTACCTTGTAAGATTTTGATTTGCCAACAGAAGAGAGCAGCTTCCTGAAACCTAGTGAAGTTACATTTCTTTCTACCTGGACAAATTCTATGAAAAAGGCTTTGAGTATTTGGGGACTTCTAAGTTTGACGGTTTGGAGACACTATAAGAGAACTTAAAATGCCTGCTGTGGATACTATGAAGTCACTGTTCTTATAGGTTCTAGAGTTATATTCACATAAACATATCGCCAGATAACACTGGCATCTTGTTTTTATTCAGGTCCTTATTAATACATTCCTTAGGAGTTCTGTCCTATTCAACTGCTCCCCAAAATACACTGGTCTAGGAAAGGCTGCAGCAAGCCAGCTATTTGCTACTATCTAACATACTTTGCTTCAAATGAAGTGCTCTTCCCAGACACTGAAAGGTTGTAAACATCATTACTGTTCTATTGCTTAGAACCCATTTCTGCCCTAGGAATAGACTAAGAGAGTAGGCCCACCTCCAATAGAAGATATTTTAAGAAACCAACACTCGATGCAGTGGCTACTAGCAAGTTGGAAATATCTGTTCCTACAGTACTGTTGTGTACTGCACAACACAGCTCTACAATTCTATCATCACATTTCAACTTGAGACAAAGCTGTGAACAAAAACTCATCATGACAGCACATGTATGAAATGGTCAGAGTTATCATGACATCTATTATGGTACCAACTCCAACTAATCCAAACTCTCACCAAAGTCAAAGTACTTAAAATAGGAAATCTCTTCTCAACTACACTAACTTCAAGTATGCTGATGCTTTAAAATTCTTTATTGTCTCCTAACATTTCAACAGGTTGATCACTCTTTAGCATTGAAACCAAAGATGCCTGAGTTCTGAAGATGAAACAAAGACAGGTGCTGAGGTGGAGATCAACAATAAAAGGAATGTTCAAGTCCAACCAAGAGAAATAAGTAGACTACTTCCTGCTCCATTTATCCACTCCTTCTTTTCCTCAGAATGAAGATCCTTCTCTTGAAAACTGAACATCCCCAGAGATAGGCACTCATATACTAGCATTTGGCAATTCTTTAATAAAACAGCAGGTTTTGTATCCAATCAACCTAAAGTGAAGCCAACACTTACAACTTGGCAAGGCTGTCTTAACATAGAAGCAATCCAGGTGCTTCTAAAATTAAAAATACAATCAAAATCTAATAGAGATAAATAATCAGGAAACTCAGACAATTAAGGGAAATACAAGACAACAAAACCTAGCTAACTGACAGAAAAACTGGAAAATCCACATGACTACCAATAATTTGAGAATGAAGAGAATCTGAAAAATGTAAAGAGAAACCAGATACTGACATATTACAACATAAGAAAGTATCCCATAAGCTTCCTCAAGAATGAAAATCAAAGCAGCATTTGATGCCATTCATTGTAGACAGCAAGCTTAAAGTCAAGGATAGAACATTTCAAAAGTTCCAGGGCAACTTCAGTTAAGAATTCTTGTGACACCTGGAGGGGAGGGGGGGGATGATATTCTCCATCTCAACTGCCAATTAGGTAAGTATGAATGCAGCCCATGTTAGCCAGGCAAGATCTAACATTCTTTATCAGGAACCTACTAGAAGACTTCTTCAAACATGCATGCACACCCAGACAGCAATGTATCACAAAAAAATGCAGATGTAACCATAGAGGCTGAGGGTGTAGTTGAGCAACCATTGTTGCTGAGGGTGTAGTTGAGCAGCAGGGCCCTTGCCTAGCATGCATGACTGGGTCCAAGGTTTGACTTTCACCATCACCAAAAAATAGAGAGGGAACAGAGGAGAGGAGAAAGGCAGAGAGAGAGGGTGCAGTCACTATATCTACTTGGGAAGCTGCTCAGTGACAAGTATACCTTAGCCCTAAGGAACCAAAAGGAAAAAGAGGACTGGAGGCTTCATAAGCAAAGATCAAGCTATTAGAAGTATAATCAAATGACGCTGTTGAAAAGTTTTAAGAATATGTTCAAGCCACCCATGTTAGCACATGCTTTTAATTCCAACACTTGAAAGGCAAAGGCAGGCAGATCTCAGTAACTTCTGGGCCAGCCAGGACTAAAGTGAGACCATGTGTTAAAATAAAATAAACAAAAAAATAAAACCGAGTATGTTCAACAAAAGTATGTCAAAGTTCTAGATCAAAGAGAATGTAATCTGAGTACTTTTTTCGGCCCTTCAGTGACTATCAGGTCTTCTACGAGAGTGGCAAGTGCTCTTAACCACTGGTCCATCTCTACTACCCTCCTAAACTTGTATTATTTTAATAACAGCAAAGTTTTATTTTTTTATGAAACTACTGTTTTAGGATTTCCAATATTCTAAGGTAAGAGAAATGAAAAAGTTTGAGTTCAAACCATTTATCCTCCCTTCAACCGCAAATTTATGTAGACTCCAATCCCTAAAGACCTCTAAATATCTGAAAACCCTTCTCCAAAGCTCTATCTCTTGTCTACAATTGTTACAGCCTCAAAATGGTCATTGTCTTTACCTCTCTCCACTCACACTAAGACACAACAAGGGCACTCACTCCCTTAACACTTAGTGGAGTGGTTCCCTTTCATATCTAACCATTTCTATCTATTCAGGTTTAGTTTGTGCCACTCCCTCCTTACACCCTGTGCTCCCAAAATAATCCTGGGTCACAGGATGCTTCCTCTGCAAGGAAATCTGAGTCCAGCTACTCCCCACTTCTCATTCTTCTGGCAAACTTCTCTTCATATTTATAAGGATTCTCTCTCTCCTTCCCTCCCTCCCCCCCTCTCTCTCTATATATATACATATATATATATATATATATATTCTATGCTATCAAGTATGTACACAACTTAGCATCTAGTCATAACACACCAGCATTATGTCTTTTCATCATCTCACATTAATTTTGTCTCATTCCACAGCCTCATTATGAGAAGCTGAAACACTACTTTAGCAAACAATAAACACTTCCTGAATAAAATACCATTCAGACATCTAATCACCACATCTGTAACTACATATTTGCAAAGGGACAAGGACAACAAACTTCACACAGTGTGCAATGTGCATGGTTTACAGCTCAGTTTACAAAAGAAGTAAGCTTTTTACTTCTTTTGAAGAAAAACTTAGTGTTTTCTTCAGAGATTTAAAATTAAGCTTTAGATACAAATCAAAAGTGGGTTTGTCTTTATCAATGACATTTTATGTGATACCAGTTTGTAAAAATCAAAAAGGTAAAGTAAGAACCCCAATAAGATCTTGCAGTTCAGCTGATGGATCATATTCATGGTGATGCTTGCCAAACACAGTAAGCTAGAAGGTAACAAGCCAAACACCACATCTGGAGTTTATCAACCCATTTGCATATTGGAAGACAGGCCCTTGACAACCAAAGAACAAATTTAAAGTTTAGTAAAATCAGTTAATACTTTCAATCAATTCAAAAGTTAATACTAGAAAAACAGTAATTTCACTAGATTCAATTTGAAATATTATAAATTGTCTGCTCACCTAGGGGCAAGAATTATTGGTGATGTGGGTTACTAAGTCTCCTCAGAGCAAAGATGCCCACTGTTGCCCTCTGGCAACTACACATCCTCTCATATATGTGCACATACACCTACACCCACACCACACCACACACACACACACACCACACACACACACACACACACACACACAGTCTCTTTACACTTTGACACATCAGCATCAGTCATAGCAAGACCCTTCCACCCATTAAGCCATTCATTCAGCCATTATTTGTGCTGACACACCTTTAGTTCATCACGTTCTCTAATATACTCTGGAACTTCTCTAACATCTATGGAATGTTAACAGATGTAGACATTCTGATAGTGTCTTAGTATGGGTTTCTATTGCTGCCACAAAACACCATGACCATAAATCAAGTTGGGGAGGAAAGGTTTATTCAGCTTACACTTCAACATTGCTGTTCACCACTGAAGTCAGTCAGGGTTGGAACTCAAACAGGGAAGGATCCTGGATGTTTATTGTTTACTGGTTTGCTTCCCCTGGCTTCCTCAGCCTGCTTTCTTATAGAACCCAGGACTACCAGCCCAGGAATGGCACCACCCACAATGGACTAGGTCCTCTTCCATTGATCAGTAATTGAAAAAAATGCCTTACAGCTAGATTTCACAGAGGCATTTACTCAACTGAAGTGCCTTCCTCTCTGGTGACTTTAGCTTGTGTCAAGTTAACACATAAAATCTGCCATTACAGATAGGCTACATAAGATATGCTAATCTGCTGGGCAGAAGTGGCGCACACCTTTAATCCCAGCACTGGGGAGGCAGAGGCAGAGGGATCTCTGTGAGTTCGAGGCCTGCCTAGGCTACAGAGAGAGTTCCAGGAAAGGCGCAAATCTATACTGTTGGGCCCTGAACCCTGTTCCTTGGGTAACTGTTGCCTTGCTTGCTGATCTTGATCAGATGTCCTCTCTATGTTAATTCCTTGCCGGTTTCATTCCTCCTAAACAGCTTACTGGAGGTTCCTTGTTTGCATGCGTATCCTGCATATTGGTGTAATGCTACAATGTAAAACATCTGTAGCGAACTTTTGCCCTCCCAGGTTCTTCCACTGTGCTGTAAGCCTGTATTTAAGGCCTCTTCCCTCCTTTATTAAGGGCATTTTAGTGAGACGAATGACCCGCTGTCTTGTCTGTTTTAATCCTCAGCCCCTCGCTTGGACATGGTGAATGGGTAGTAGCACAAGCACTACAAGTGGAGGTTCCACTGAGATCCAAGAAAGAAGGGACACATGGAAGGACACCTGAAGAAAGGCTGGTCAGCATTTTAAAAGAGCAGGTGAATTGTTGTGGGCGCAACTAGTTCACAGTCGCTCCTAGAGGAGCAGTTAATTTGACTGCTGAAGCAACAGGTCATAACCATTAAGAGCAGGATGGCTAAAGATTTCATTCAGATCCTCCAGAACGTTAGTCCCTGGTTTCTGGTCTCTGGGGGATTTAATATACCAGAATGGGAACAGGTTAGGATTGACTTACAAAAATGCTTGCATAAAGAAGGGCCTGATTCCATAAGCTTAGCTACTTCCTCTTTGTAGTGCTTGGTTAAAGATGTGTTGCTTAGTGATAATGTCAAAGATCAAGAACAATTAACTGAAGCTAAGGCTGTGTTGGAAAAGGCTCAGGTAGCGAAGGCTTTCAGATCCCTTCAGACTTCTGATGTTTCTGACTCAGCAGAGTCATCTTCAGAAGGTGATGATGTAAAAATCAGATTAGAAAAGGATACTAGATGCTTAAGAGGGAAATTACAAAAGATTTCTTACAAGGACAGACCTCCAGCTCGTAACCCTGACTTTTGCAGTACGAAGGTCCTTCCTTCTGCTCCCATAGAGGGGTTAACCCAGTTATAGAGACTCAAAACGCTCAAGGTCAGAGGCAAAGGGAACTCAATCCCCTAGATTTTAAAACCATCAAACAGCTTAAGGAAGCTGTAATGTCATATGGGCCCCATGTTCCTTTTACCAGTTATACTTGAATCTTTTTCTGCCTTAAATTGTACCCCTAGCGATTGGATGCAGCTGTGTTGGGCTGCGCTCTCTGGGTGGGAGTGGGGGTGTCTGATTTAATTTGGAGGAGTGACTTTCAAGAACATTGTCAAACTACAGCTAATAGGAATGCCACTGCGAGCTTTCCGACTCACAATCTTGAGATGCTCACGGGTTCGAGGCAGTATGCCATTTTACAAGCATAGATTTTGTATGATCCCGCAGTTTATGCTCAGATTAGTGTAGCCGCTACCAGAGCAGGGAAAGGGCTGCCTAATAAAGCTGTTGGTGAACAACTATCTAAAGTCATTCAGGGGCCATTAGAACCATTTGCAGAATTTGTAGATTGTCTGCTTCAATTAGCAGGTAGAATATTTGGGGATGTTGATCAAACCATGCCTAGAGTAAAGCAATTCAGCCTTTGAAAAATGCCAGTAAGTACTGCAAGGAGGCCATTAGGCCCCATAAAAATAAGAGCTTAAATTATTATCTTAAAATATGTAGAGATATAGACGGGCATCACATCATGGGACAGCTAATAGCTTCAGCCAGCCATGAGGGGGAAATATTCTGGAGGAGCCCACCAAAAAACCTGTTTTAGATGTGGCCAGCAAGGTCCTTTTAAGAAAAATTGTTCTCGAGCCCAAGCAGTGGCTAAGACACCGGAACTTTACCCCCGATGTCAAAAGGGCCATCACTGGAGTAATTAATAGGTGCCGATCAAAGGTTGATGCTCAGGGAAATCTGTTACCGCCTTTGGGAAACCGGCAGCGGGGTCCACTCCAGACCCCACACAGCCAGGTGTACGGAGCCCTGGATATACCTGTCCCAGCCCCAGTTTCCCACCATCCTATGCAGTTCGTTCCTCACAGAAATCCCTTTCTGCCCAAGACCTTATCAGAGGCACCCCTGGAAGCAAAGGATTGGATCTCTGTACCTCCGCCAGAGCAGTATCAACACCTCAGATGGGCCCCCAAGCTCTCAGTACTGGAGTCAAGGGTCCACTACCTGCAGGATCTTTAGGACTGATTCTGGGCAGGAGCAGTGCTGTTATGCATGGTATTATAGTAATTCCAGGAGTAATAGATAAAGACTCTGAAGGAGAAATAAGAATCATGGTTGAGGCTGGTAAAAGGATGACAGCTATTCCCCAGGGTGCTTGCATTGCACAATTGCTTTTGATGCCTCGATTTCAAACTAATAATCCTTTTCTTAAATCACATAGAGGTAAGGGGGATTTGGCTCTACGGGCCCTCTAGCCTGATGGATTTCCACCTTAGAACAAAGACCCATGCTAAATTTTAAAACTAATGATCACAATTTTCAGGGTCTTTTAGATACTGGTGCTGACATTTGAGTTTCTCTATAAAACATTGGCCCAAAGCATGGCCCCTTAAAGATTCCACCTCTAACCTACAGAGTATCGGCACAGCTCAGATGCCATTACAAAGCAGGCTACTCTTAAATTGGAAAGATAAGGAAGGTCATGGAGGAACTTTTCAACCCTTTGTGCTACCTAACATTCCAGTGAACTTATGGGGACAGGACGTGTTACACAGTATGAAAGTAGTGCTTACTACACAGCCTGTACAACAGATACCAAACAGCCAGGGCTACTGCCCAGACAGAGGCTTAGGGAAAATGCTACAAGGAGACCCACTACCTGTGGCAAACAAAAGCTGTGTTTCTAGATGTTCTGGGGATACTAGAGGATTAGGGTCTTTTCCATAAGGGTCACTGCACAGCAGCCTCCAATAATACAACCTATAAAAATCACTTGGAAAAGTGATGACCCGGTATGGGTGGAACACTGGCCCCTTACTAAAGAAATATTGGAGGCTGTGAATACATTAGTTAAGGAACAGTTAGATGCTGGACATATCATTCCTTCCACTTCACCCTATATTTGTTATTAAAAAGAAGTCAGGAAAATGGAGGCTATTACAAGATCTTAGAGCTGTAAATAAAACCATGCTTCTCATGGGAACAACACAGCCTGGTTTGCCTGCCCCTGTGGCAATTCCTAAACATTGGCATTTGTGATTGACTTGAGGGATTGTTTCTTCAACATTCCTTTACATCCCGAGGGCAGTCCTCGCTTTGCTTTTAGTGTTCCATCAAAAAAATCTCAAAGAGCGGGTTGGGGATTTAGCTCAGTGGTAGAGCGCTTGCCTAGCAAGCACAAGGCCCTGAGTTCAATTCTCAGCTTAAAAAAAAAAAAAAAAAAAAAAAAAAAAAAAAAATCTCAAAGAACCTTATCAGAGATATCAATGGGCAGTTCTGCCCCAAGGAATGGCCAATAGCCCTACTATATGTCAAATTTATGTGTCTTTGGCCATAGCTCCAGTTAAAAAAGCTTTTCCAGATATTTATATAATTCACTATATGGATGATATTTTATTGGCTGCTGAAGGCAAAAAACAAAACAAAAACAAAAAAACTTGTTTTTGATGCCTTTTCTAAATTATAAGAGGTTCTTAGCCTGGCTAATTTATAAATAGCCCAGAAAAGGTACAGGTATCCTTTCCCTATCATTATGAATTGTTACACAAAGGCATACATCCATAAAAGATTACTCTGCATATGGATCAGCTATGCATGCTTAATGATTTCCAAGTCTTTCTGGGAGATATTCAATGGCTTCGGCCCACTTTAAAGATTCCAACAAGTCAACTTTGTCCTTTGTATGATGTCTTAAAGGGCAACCCTGATCCTTTATCTCCCTGTGAATTAACAGCTAAGGGCATACAGCCCTACAACATGTGCAAGAGGCCCTGGAACAGGCTCATGTGCAATATATAGATCTTTCTTCCCCTTACTGTATTTGACATTTTGTTTTTCTCATTCACCTACTAGAATGTTTTGGCAAACAGGTCCTATTCTATGGGTACATTCCCCAGCCTCTCCAGAGAAAACCATTACTCTTTATCCTCAGGCTGTTGCTCAGATTATATTTAAGGGAATCAAGTTCAGTGTTCAAACTTTTGGTAAGGAGCCAGATATTGTAGTGACCCCATACACCCAGTCTCAAATAGCATGATTGCAAGCTAATGATAATGACTGGACCATATTGACATGCTCCATGCAGGGGCCAGTTTGATACTCACTACCCCTCCAACAATGTGTGTCAATTTTTAAAATTGCATCCTGTTGTATTTCCCAAGATAGTACAGATGATTCCTATTCCTCAGGCCCGTGTGGTATTTACTAATGGCACTTCACGTGGTTTTGCTGTGGTGGTTTCTGGCAACATAGTGAAAAGAATGAAATTCCAGGGCAATTCTGCCCAGATGGCAGAGGTACAGGCACTGTTGCTTGCTTTACAGATGTTTTCTGACGAGCTTATAAACATTTATACTGATAGCCAATATGTGGCACATGCCACTGTGCCTTTGGAGACAACAGCCTACATACCATCCATCTCTCCCATTCATGAATATTTATTGCAAATGCAAGGACTCATTTGGTCCCACTCACATAACCTTTATGTGGGCCACATTAGAGCTCATACTCAATTACCTGGACCTCTAAGCGAAGGTAATCAGTGGGCTGATGCCATTACTTGTATGGCTATCACATTTAATTTGTTCTGCCTTTGAAAAGGCTACTCAGTTGCATCAACATTATCATCTTAATGCTGGATCTCTCCGTCATCATAAGGGCATAACCTGAGAACAAGCCATCCAAATAGTTAAATCACGTCCTATTTGTGTTGAATTTTTACCTGTTCCTCATTTGGGAGTTAATCTCCGAGAACTTGTACCTAATCATGTGTGGCAAATGGACATCACACACATGCCTTCCTTTGGAAAATTACATGTATCTATCAATACATATTCCTCTCTAATTTTTGCCTCTGCCCATTCAGGTGAGAAGGCTAAGGATGTAAAGAATCACTGTCTTCATGCTTTTGCTTATATGGGAATGCCAAAATACATAAAGACTGATAATGGTCCCGCCTACAGCAGTACGGGGTTTTCAAAATTCTGCCAAGATTTTTCTATTATTTCTCTACTATATTTCTATTATTATTTTTTTTCTATTATTAATAAGACTGGTATTCTCTATAATCCTCAAGGACAGGGTATAGTAGAACACTGCCATCATACCTTAAAAACATATTTTGCTAAAGTAAAAAGGGGGGAGCTAGGGGCTCATCTTTCCTCTCCACATTCTATTCTTTCCCTTGTTTTATATATCTTAAATTTTTTATCGATGGATTCTGCTGGAGTATCCACTGCAGATAAGCACTGGAGGGCTCCTGTTGCAAATCATCCTCTGGTGCGATGGAAGGATCTTTATACTGGCACTTGGAAGGGACCCAATCCAGTGCTTGTGGGGCCCGGGGATCTGTTTGTGTCTTTCTGCAGGACAATGAGGTTCCTCTTTGGATTCCCGAGCACTGTGTGAGCCCTGTGGCTGCTGCCCAATCCTAACATGGCAGAGACCTATTGGGCCTTCATGAAAAAGTCTCCCCTTCTGATGCCAGTGGGGATTGAGAGCCCAATACAGCCGACTTTGACAACCATTAACATAAGCCTAGGAACTGTAGACATGCAGTTGGATTCTTCAGAAGGTAATGAATGGTAACTGCTTTATCAAGAATGTTTAAGAATGTCACCCAGGCACCTTGGAGATGAAAGGGTAACCCTGACATTTGGTAGTATGGTCACTGACCTCCATTTGTTAACAGTACCATAACCAGCTAAGCCTTTTCATTTTTCGCAATCATCTTCAAGCTAGTGTAGTACCTACCTTTTCAGGAATGGCCCTGTGCAACATTTATGGTCTCCTGGAATTCATCTAGCCCCATTTGAAGATACCTTAAAATTTGTGAGCCTGGGGACTGGACCTGCCTGTATTGAATCTACCAGGTTGAGCTGAATCCCCAGGGGAGTCTTTGCCCTGGAGGAGATGGGAAGGGGGGGGGGGGCTGGGGGGAAGGCGGGAGGACAGGGGAACCCATGGCTGATAGGTAAAATTAAAACACAAATATAATAAAAAAAAATTTCATATTATAAAAAAAAAATTGTGAGCCTGAAATGAGACCATTACTTCTGCTCCTTGTATGCTGTCTCTGTTTTTCTTTGTGGTTCTTAATTGTTCTTTTGCAGAGCTGCCAGCTTAAGTCATGCTGGGATCAAGAAAAATGGGCCTTGGTGGTTCATGTTCCTGGAGTTGTGTCCATGCCAGTGGACCATGGCAGTAGACACAGATGGTACTCACATGCTCCAGAAGAGAATTTGACTTCACTGTGGCTGCTGTTGCTACTACAGCAGTAGCGGCCACCGCTGCTACTGTTTCTGGGATTGCTTTCTCACAGTTGGTTACTACAGCTAGTACAGTGGAGACCCAGGCAGCAAAAGTAGCTACCAAAGTTAATTACTCCTTCATTCTATTGGGTATGATAAATTTAATTCAGCAGTAATATGCATTTCAATTGGCTTTAAAAGTTATAAAATTAATAAAACTGGAGTTCCACTTTTTTGTGATATCATCTTACGAGGACTCCAATTTGCAGTGAGGCTTGTTAAGGAAGGGAATGGCTCAATTGCCCTTAGCTACTGGCTATGGGTGGGTTAGGACTTCTGTTGGTCTTTCCTGTGTTGAACCCACAGACTGCAAGCCCAGAGCCACTTTTAGATCTATGGGAGCAGTTAACTCTGCAGCTCACACACCTGTATGATAAATGAGTATTCAATGATGAGTAATTCCTGGGGGCACCCATCGACCTAAGACAGGGGACCTGTGGGGCCTGTCAGGTGTCTTGATGACGGGTAAGGTGATATGCTGACATCCCATGCAGCCTAAGACAGAAGCTCATTTTTCTTTTTTAGTAAGGGGGGAATCTGTTGGGCCCTGAACCCTGTTCCTTGGGTAACTTGTTGCCTTGCTTGCTGATCTTGATCAGATGTCCTTCCTATGCTAATTCCTTGCTGGTTTCATTCCTCCTAAACAGCTTACTGGAGGTTCCTTGTTTGGTATCCTGCATATTGGTGTAATGCTACAATGTAAAACATCTGTAGCGAACTTTTGCCCTCCCAGGTTCTTCCACTGTACTGTAAGCCTGTATTTAAGGCCTCCTCCCTCTTTCCCTCCTTTATTAAGGGCATTTTACTGAGACAAATGACCTGCTGTCTTGTCTCTGTTTTAATCCTCAGCCCCTCGCTCGGACATGGTTAACAGGTAGTAGCTCGGGTGTTGCACTACACAAAGAAACCCTGTCTCAAAAAAAAAAAAAAAAAAAAGTTATGCTAATCTAAACAAAAAAAATTTTTAAACCATCTTGTTTTTCTGTCTTCTCTTTCTCTCTACAAAACAAAGTAGGATCTAAAATAAGCTCTTCTCAATAAGATCACATATGAAGGACCACAAGAGCCAATCTCAGCCATTAATATTGTTTTGGGAAACTAGCCCCAGGCTGCACCAGGGCTGAAAGAGTATGCCCAGAGTCACAAACCTAAACTTTTTCTATCTAAGGGGTAGGAAAAGAACACATACGTTGAAAGCAACTCTCTTTATTCTCGCATGTTGCTCTCTTTTCTCATGTTTGCTCCTGCTTTTCTTTGTTCTTACCGATAGATAGATAGATAGATAGATAGATTGATTGATTGATTTCAATAGCCTCTTTCATACTGAATATACAGTTACATTTTAAGGTCACATTTCAGTAGACAATAACAAACAGAGCTATCCCGATATATACAAGTAATAAATCTCAACTTCTTAATTGGCTATAAAGTACAACTACAGCTGCAAATAAATCAGTCATTACATTATCTAACATTTTGTGATAAGGAGAAATGGCAGGCTTTCTAGAAATGTTTTCAGAAAAAGAGCTGTGTCATAAATGCTTTGGTAGGAACTCAGGTTTGCCTTAATTTTCTTAATATGAGCTCACTAGGGCATTCTCCAATAGCACAGTGACAATAAAAGTGTTTTTAAATTGTGAAATATATTTTCCTATCATGTGTATAACTTCTGATTACCTAAGAACAACAGTAACCCTCACTAGGGGTGAGAGTCAAGTTGTTTTCTATAGCTTTGACTAGTCAGAATATATTTTTACAAATTGAGGTCAGGAATGGGTGCAAGGACTAAATCATTTGCTAGCTAGTAATAACTGGGCTATCTTTGTATTTGTAATCTAGCTAGGTAGCTCAGCTGTGTGACTGTGATAGCAAGGCACCTGTGTAGACAAATTTCTAAATGGTCTTATTAAATAAAAAACAGAGCCAAATATAGGGGTGAAAGCCTTAGAGATCAGGGAAATAGGAAAAGCCACCAGCCAACCTTACTCACCAACTCTGCAGCTTCCAAATTCGTCTTTCTTCCTATCTACCCATGACTTTATGTGCCTTGCTTTTCTGCCCTCTTATTGGCTCTTCTCACTTCCTTGTCACTGCCAGTCTGTACAGACCTCCAGGCCTCTATGGTTGGTACTGGGATTAAAGGCATGTGTCACAGACGCTTGGCTCTGTTCCCTAGTATGGCCTTGAATACACAGAGACCCTGCCTACTAAGTGATCAGATTAAGGGTGTGTGCTGCCTGACTTTGTTTACTTAAAATGGCTGGCCTTTTCCCCTGAACTCCAGGCAAGCTTTATTTATAGCACAAATAAAATATCACATTTCCCCTTTTTTTGATATACTGTGTACCCCAATAAACTTATCGGGGGTCAGAGAACAGAATAGCCACTAGATAGACATAGAGGCCAGAAATAGTAGCACATACACATCTTTAATCCTAGCATTCCAGAGGCAGAGATTCATCCGGATCTCTGTGAGTTCAAAGCCACACTGCAAACAGCCAGGCAAGGTAATACACATCTTTAATCCCAGCACTTGAGATCCCATGTCTTGCTTGGGAAAACCACATGCCTTTAATCCCAGGAAGTGATGGCAGGAAGCAGAAAGGTATATAAGGCATGAGGACCAGGAACTAGAGGTTTTTAAATTTTTAGACTTTATAGCAGCAGTTCAGCTGAGATCCATTCAGATGAGGACTCAGAGGCTTCCAGTCTGAGGAAACAGGATCAGCTGAGGAGTTGACCAAGTGAGGTTAGCTGTGGCTTGTTCTGTCTCTCCGATCTTTCAGCGTTCACCCCAATATCTGGCTCTGGGTTTGTTTTTATTAATAAGACTTTTTAAGATTCATGCTACACACCTGGTCTAATCTAAAACTCTTTAGAAGCTTTGTGTCACCTAATGATTACAAAAAACCTGTAATTCTCAGCATAAAGATTAAAGGAATTTAGCCAGTCTGGACTCAACTGTTTTCCTATGTCAGCCTGAGCTCTGATATAAAACAGTTCTCAGGGATTTATAATTCTTGACTTGTGCAGTATTTCTTTGTATACATATTTATTCATCAAACTCTGTGTAAGCTAACAATATTAATATTAGATGGGCAATACAGTTTAATGAGGAGTCATCTTTTAGGCAGTCCACAGAATAAATGCCCATTAAGATTGAGATGTAACCATGATATTGAGACATTGCAGTGCAGCTGGTGGGGAGATTCCACAGCAGTTTTTAAACACGTGAAATTACAGACAGAAACAAACAATATTCAGAGACCATGGCCTAGTAAGCCTTGCTTGAAACAAGATTCCTCCATCAAAGAATTATTCGTCTGGTCAGTTGACATTTGAATTATTAATTGTCATCTGCTGTATTATGCCATGGACTATGGCAGTCTGGAACTTCCAGCTCATTCCTGCTTGATCTGGAAAGCCCCATTCCTCTCTCCAAACCCTGCCCTCTCAGAGAATCTCCAACAAAGAAAGGTGCCAAAAAGCCCAGTCCCACATTCTTGGCGGCTGTGGTAGCTCCTCCCCATAAGTTACCAGCAGCCCAAGACCCCTCCTAAAGTGGTCAGTTTTTGACCATACTTGGGCACAAACCCAGCTTGTGAAGGACATGTCATCACCCCTCACCGATAGGGTATATTTGCTCCCTGCTTTAGTTAGAGGCCTCATGACTTCTCTGACTTCAATATCTGGGGCTGGAAGGCTCACCTAGGAGTTGCTTTGCTCAAATAAACCTGTTCTTTTGCTTTTTTAGTTCGGCTTGATCTGGCTTACTACACTGGCAAAGAAACCTATTATGTTACACAGAAAGACTATTAAATATAACATGAGCAAGAAAAAGAAAAACATAACAAAACAACAAAAAACCTTTGTTATTATGTAAGCCCCTAAGATTTGGAGGTTATTTTCATAGAAAGCTAATTTTAAATGGGAAGTTAAACAAAAAATTTGCACTTTCCAAATTAGGTTCTGCCAAAGGGACACACTTTAGTGCAATCTGGAAGGCTAAATCAACACTTAGGGCTTTACAGTACTACTGATCTTTCTGTAACACTAACATGAGTATTTGTGGCAGTCAAACTCCAAATTCCAGGGCCTCGGGATGAGACAGTTAGGGTTGCAGAGTTGATGTAAATGGTGACAAGGGCAGCAGTCCACTCTCTGGAATGGTCACTGACTTCCATCCTTCCAACTTGCCAGATATTTATAAAGCACCTAAGTTCCTGTAATCAATCCTCTCCTCTGGACACCACAGTTCTTGCACTGAACTGTGACTGGTAACTGGTATTACCTATAGGAAACTGGCTCAAAGGCTCAGAGCTAGTTTTGGTTTTCTCTTACAATTGAGTTTTACAGCAGTGATGTAAAACTTGCCACCATTTTGGAAAAAGCTCTAGCAGCACATGGCATGCAGCCACAGAGTTAAATTATCACCTGTGGATATGTGAAAGAATTTCTACCGAAAATAATCTGGTGGGCTGCTGAGGCAGTTACAGAAATGAGAACTACAAAGACTATGAAATCTGATCAGAAGTGGGAGAGCCTTTTCAACCGTCCAGTCCCAAATAAACACACTTATAAAAGAATTTTATATTAATAATAAATGCTTTCTGATAGCTCAAGCTTTTATTAACTAGCTCTTACATTTAAATTAACCCATTTCTATTCATCTATATATTGCCCCATGGTCTGCTGTGGCTTACTGGTTGCTTCTTGGGTAGCTCCTTGTGTCGCTCTCTACTCTCCCCTCTTCCTCTGAGTTCTTAGTTTGATTGTTCTGCCTAACCTTATCCTGCTTTGCCATAGGCCAAAACAGCTTTATTATCAACCAATGAGAGCAATACATATTCACAGTGTACAGAAGGACCATCCCATAGCAAGTAGGCTTAAAAATGTCTGGTTCATTTTGGCTCAAAGCATGTAAGACCTTTGCAAAACTCATCAAAGGATCTCTTAACTATTAGAGGCACTAGGCTAACATACAAAATATTTATAGACAGAAAGTCTTTAATATTATGGAATTACAATATGAATTTAATCCAAAGTCTAAACACACCTATTAAGGAAACTAAGTACAATACCTGTGATATAACAGAACCCTGAACCCCAGAATGAAGCCAGCATGTTGAAAGCTAATCAGTCTGAGAGCCCAAGATATCTCCAGGCCTCTAGCTAGAATCAGACTTCACAGAAAGAGCAAGTGCCAAGAACAACGAAAAAGAGGTGAGTAACATTCCATAAAAACTACAGGACTTTAATACCTGACACTGGCAGAAACCTGAAAATGCATTGGGAATGGATCCCAAGGGCACCAAACACTAAGAAAGCTAACTACAGATAAAAGTCCTTAGAGGTAAGCTTACTGAAGATTCTATTACCATACCACCTAGGATTTGCTCAATTAACAACATCTGGACTTGATGTCAGCCCGCACTACAGTCAGAATTCCCAAGTGAATCTGTATAAGCAGATCAGACAATAAAAATGAACAGATCAGTGAGCATGCATACATGGCAATAAAAACTATCTTAGTGGGCTGACCTGATAGCTCAGCAAATAAACAAACTTATCCTGCAAGCCTGACACCCTAAATCCAGTCTCCAGAACCCACATAAAAATAGGAGAGAAATAACTCCATAAAGTCAATATCCTGTGAAATACACACACAGTTTTTAGAGAACTATCTTTGTTCAAAGAACAATCCAAAAAAAGAAGTTAACAGTACTTGTGACAGAAGCAATCTGTCAAATGGAACTTGGGTGGGGGAGATAATCTGACAAACTCTAAATCCAGGAAGCTCAGAAAAACCAACAAGAACAAACACTTTTAGAAAAACTAGCCTTCAAGAAACATCACAGTCAAATTGCTGATGCTTAAAAAAGATAAAGCAAAGCTAGGAATGTGGTGGTTTAGTTTGTAGAGTGCTTCAAAATGCCCTGGACTGGAGAGTCAGCTGCATAAACTGACTGGCACAATTCCAGCCCTACCAGGGTGGAGGCAGGGGCATGAGATGTTCAAGGTCATCCTCAGTTACAAAGTGAGTATAAAGACAGGGTGGGCCAAAAGAGATCCTGTTAGGATAGACAGATGGATGGATGAGTGAATGGGTGGATGGGTAGATGGATAATAGATTTTAAAAATATTAAAAGTAGCCAGAAAAAAGGGAAGTATCACAAAGAGAGGAACAAAGACTATTCAGACATTCAAGAAAAAAAACACAGACTACTGGAGGGAGGGGGCTCATGACCCCCACACCCTTAGTGGAAGCTATTGATAAAGTCAGTTTTCTTTGAGGGTGTGAACTCTAGTAGGCTGATAATGCTCTCCAATGGGTGGTGACACTATACTTATAGTAGTACTGTACTGGGTGGGTTATGAAAAAAGGTACACATTAAGTTGGTAGGAGGTGGAGATACGGAAGTGAATCTGGAAGTAGTTAGGAGGAAGGAGTAGGAGGTGAATATGATCAAAATACATCGTATGCATGTATGAAATTTTCAAAGAATAAAAATTGATTTTAAAGGAACAATGAAGGTCAAGAGACAATGGAAAGACACTTTAAAAACGATAATTGGGGAAGTTATACATATAGAATTCTATATCCAATAAAAATATTCTTAGAAAATAAAGACTTCTACAAACAAGCAAAAGCTAAGTCCAAGTCAACAGAACCACATTTAAAAAAACATTAACATGCCAGTAAGTAGTTAATCCCAGAACTCGGGAGAAAGACACAGGAGAAACTCTGAGTTCGAGGCCAGCCTGATCTACAAAGCAAGTTCAAGGATGTTCAGGGCTACACAGAAAAACTTTATCTTGAAAAACACATCCAAAAACAAAAAATTTGGCAAAAGTTTTAATGGAAGCTCAGAACTAAAGAACAGAAACATAAAGGATAATATAAAAGATTTCTTTCCCAGTTGTCTTAATCACTGTTCCATTGCTATAAAGTGACTCCCTAATCAAAGCAACCCTTAGAAAGGAAAGCATTAAATTGAGGGCTTGCTTACAGTTAGTCCATTATCACCATAGTGGAGAACATGGCTGCAAGCATGGCACTAGAGAATTAGGTGAGACCTACATCCTAATCTACTGGCAGAGACCGAGACTGGACCGGGCATAGGCTTTTACCACTGACACACTAATTCTAACAAGGCCACACCTCCTAATCCTAAACCTCAAAGTGCTACTTCCTAATGACTAAACATTCAAATATATGAGCCTACAAGAGCCATTTTTATTCAAACCACACTAGTTTTTGACTATTTAAAAAAAAAACAAATTTCATCTTATGATTCTAGAATAGATAAGCACAAAGACATAAAACAGACTAGAGGATTCCAGGAGCTGGAAGTATAGTTGGAAGATTTCCTGTGTCCTGGCCTGCTGGTGGTCAGGACAAATCTCTCCCATTCATGTCCCCCAAGTAAACACACAGAGGCTTATATTAATTATAACTGTATGGCCATGGCTCAAGTTTTTTGCTAGCTAGCTCTTATATCTTAAATTAGCCCATAACTATTAATCTATATATCCCCACATGTTCCGTGGCTTTACCTGCATCCCATTACATGTTGCTCCTTGAGCGGCTCAATGGCATCTCTCTGCCTCTCCTTTCTCTTCCTGTCTATCTGTTTGGATTCTCGCCTGCCTCTAAGCTGCCTCACCATTGGCTAATCAGCATTTTATTTGTCAACCAATCAGAGCAATACATTCACAGGACACAGATATTTATCAACCAATCAGAGCAACACATATTCACAGCATATAGAATATCACCCATCAAAACACTTAGATACACCCCCTCCTGGGACTGAAGTATCAGTAATTCAAAGTCATCCTCAGCTACAGAGCTGCTAGGGTTAAGTTTAAGGCCAACCAAGGCCTTTAAAAAAAGAGGATTTTGATTATACACACACATACACAAACACACAACACACACACACACACACACACACACACACACACACACACACACACATCAAGAGCTAAAATAGACAATGGACTTCAACCTTACAGTAAATGTAAAGAGCCTTCAACAGGGCTTAGAGGCTGAGGGCCCATGCCTTTCATCTCAAAGGTAGAGGAAGGCAGATCTCTGAGTTCAAGGTCTATGAGTTCTAGGACAGCCAGAGGAACAAAGAAAAACTGTCTCAAAAAAAAAAAAAAAAAAAGGAAATGAAGGAAATGGAAAGGGGAGGGGAGACCACGGGGAGGGTAAGGAGATGGGAGGAGAGGGAAGCAAAAGAAAAAAGAAAGGAAGGGCAGATGGACAGGGGTTGCCACAAATAAATCTTACAAAAGCAAGATCCAACCACATGTTGTGCACAAGAAATGCACTTTTACATTAAAAACAAATGAACTAGAAAAGACACAGCATACAATGAACATGAACATCTCATATACTAGATACTACCAGGGATAAAGACAGGCATTCCATCATGATAAAACATCCACAGTCCATAGCACAGCAATCTCAAAAATGATATACCATATAAAGGGATTAATGGACAGAACTGAAATCTATACATATACAGTCTGTTACGTTCTTACAAAACTGCCAAAATAGCAAGAGTAGTTTTTCAATATTGCTGACACAACTGGACATGTATATGGGGAAAAGAGAATGTCAATCTCACGCTATACACACATATCAACTCATAATTCAGACCACAGATTAGAAGCTAAGCCCACAAAACTTCTAGGAGAAATTTTTCCTGACTCTGGATTACACAATATTCTCATGATACAAAAAAAAAAAACACCAAGCCTCATAGGCCATAGAAGATAAAACTGATAAAAATCAGTTAACATCAAAACTAAAAACAACTACTCTTCAGAAAACACTAAGAAAAAGACAAATCAGGGGAGAGAACATTCAGAATGCCTGTTATCTGACAAAACATGCACTCAAAGTTCACACAACAACAACCCAAAAATGAGGCAGATCTAAACAGTCTTACACAACTGCAAGAAAGACCAGAAACCACCTGAAAAAGCCAAAGGCACATTCAAATAAAAGACACAGCAAAACCTACTACTGCCCACTCTGTCAGGATAAACTTTACAACTGACAATATGGAGCCGTTGGAGACCAGCCAGCACTGTCTACAAGTACCAAAGCAACAGGCACTAACACAAAAATTTAGTTTAAGTTACTGAGTTTGTCAAACAATTCAAATGTTGGTGTTATTTAAATCGAATTTCTACATTAAAATGGAGAAAAAGGCATTCTTATAATAATTTTACTCAAGAACATGGAAACTTGAGCCACTTAACTAGAATCCTCTTTAGTTCCTTAGTAAAGTTTTACTGTCTCTTCTTAAAAGACTTGTGTATTCTTGCATTATTTTACCTATAGACAGCATAATTTTGTTACTATTACATAGGCATCTATTTTTGATATATTGCTACTAGTATAAATATTAACTTTCCCAGGTTGGTCTTCAACCTAACAATCCATCTCACTGAGTTTCTTTTGTGATTTCATTGGTTCTTGACAAATGACATTATTGCCAAATTCTAAAGGGCTTGTTTTGTTTTTTGTGACAGGGCCTAACACTATATCACCTTGGCTGACCTGGAACTCATAAAGATCCACCCCCTCTCAGGGGGATTAAAGGTGTGAGCCACCACCATCATGCCAGCAACCAAGATTTTTCTTAACATGTTAAACAGTAATAGAAATTGTTGTTCGAATCTTAGATGACCTTTTAATAAAAACCCAGAGCCAGATATTGGGGTGAAAGCTGAAAGATCAGAGAACTTGAGCAAGCCACAGCCAACCTCACCTCACCAACTCAATTGAACTGCCTTAGTTCCTATTTCCTCACGCCTTATATATCTTTTTCCACCCAGCCATGTCACTTCCTGGGATTAAAAGTGTGTGTTTCCTAGTACTGGGATTGAAGGTGTGTGCCACCACTGCCTGGCTGTTTCCAGTGTGGCCTTGAACTCAGAGAGATTTAGTAAGATCTCTGCCTCCCGAGTGATAGGACTAAAGGTGTGTGCCACCACTGTCTGGCCTCTATGTCTAATCTAGTGGCTGGCTCTGTCCTCTGATTCCTAGGCAAGTTTATTAGGGTATATAATATATCACTACAGAAATAGGGAGCATCTATGGCTGGTCACCATCTTATAGTGAATATATTGAAAATTTCTCTATTATTATTACTGCTAGCTACAGGTCTTTGGTAATGACTTTTATATAGTTATCCTGCACTTTTTGCCTTACTAGTTTTCATCATAAACTGGTGCTGGCTGATTAGCGTTTTTAAAAAAAAAATCATCAAATCATGTTTTTCCAATCTATTGAGATAAATTACACAATATCAATATTGAAAAAAAAAACCTAGAACAAACTGTTGAATCATGATTCTTTTGACATGGTTAAATCTGCTGAGCTAATAATATACAGGATTTTCATTTATATGCTAATAGTTGTAACAGATTATGATAATACCACTAAGATTACAAGCATCACCCAAAGATCAGCTTTGAACTACAAACTACTCAGGACAATTTTGAGATGGTTAGCTGAGATGATCCAGCCTCACAGACTACTTGAGCTAATAGGTGTAATACACCTATATATAACCTTATCTAGTTTTAGAATCAAAATTTCACTAACCCCATAAAATGGTCTTGAAATTTTGGCTTTGTCTTGCTTTTGTGCCCCATGTTCCAGAATTTATAAAAAGGGAGGGTTATTTAAATCTGACGGAGTTTGTATGCCTGAGTATCTGGACCAAGAAACTTGAAAGGGAAAGTCAGCATCACTACTACTACAAGTCTAAGCTCAGTCCAAGCTTTCAACTGATAACTGTTTTGAGTTACTAGTTGCCTAACAACCATGTATTTCATCTACCTTTTTAAATTTATTACCATATAGTAACTTTTTAAAATCTAATGTTCTATTTTTATTTGCAATTTTTTCCCTGACCAATCTTTAACAAGTCTGCATAGCTTACTACCCTTTTTGTTTTGTTTTACAACAAGCTCTCATGTTTCACAAGCTGGCCTTCAATAGGATATAAAGCTGAGGAAAATGAAATTCTCAATTCTCATGTTTCTACCTCCAGAATGCTGGGATTACAGTTGTGAGTCACTATGTCAGGTTTTATAAGGTACTGAGATCAAACTCAGGGCTTCCAGCACGCCAGGTGAGCACTCTATCAATCCAGCTGCACTCCTAATACCCCAAACTTAGTCATCTTTTCCAGGGATAACCTTTTGGTTTGGCAAATCCTTTCACTCTCAGTTTGACTGATGACGTCTACTCTTTATGCTCATTTCTTAATGAATCAAAGACAGTTTACTTAAACATTAATCCAAACTTCCTTCACCATTTAAGGTAAATCACATTGCCATTATAAGGTCTATTTTCACAACAAAACTTTCAACATACAAACTATATTAAATAAATGATAGTCTTGTCTATGTATAACAGGAAACAATCATAAACCTTCCTATCGACAACCACACAAAAGTGTCTTTGCCTAAAGCAGTATCTTAAAGGCATGTAAGGTTGTGTGCTATTCCCATAAAATTTTTTTCTAAGGTTGTGACTACACATCTGTACCAGGTCAAATAATTTTCTCTTCACCATTAGGTGGGCAATTACTGTTATAGCTTAATAAAATTGGTAACAGGAAATAAAATCTCCAGTTGCATTACCAGATGTCATTTTAAACTTTCAGTTAACAAGGACCTGGCTATCACTAGTGATCATGTTCTTTTTACCACACCACCTCCTAGGGCTAAAAACCACTACCCCATTCTTTTCCTAGCTATGGAAGCACATCACCTGACATTATTGAACTACTTTTTGCCTTCAGTCTGCAACTGAATGTTAAGGCAGATCGCTAAAAAGTTCAACATGGGGCAGGGCCCTGCATATGGCCGCTTGAATTGCTTCTCTGAAAAGTGATTTGATGCATCAGCTTAAAAATAGTTGTAGCAGTTCCTACTGTATAAAGAACTCAGAATTCCGTGACAGGATGCAAAATGCACAGCGCAGAGAACAAAGTGTTGATATAGGACAACGTTCAGATTCCTGATTTGCTTAAAGTACAGTGGCTAAGTACACAAGACAAGTTGTCAAATTTCTTTGCTCTCTGGCTGAAAAAAAAAAAAAAAAAAAAAAAAAAAAAAAAAGACCTATTGCTAAGGAAATTCAAGACTGTCTTAATTTCCCCCCATCGCCTTGTAAGGTGCAACTTTAAAGAGGACGCATGAGAAAAGAGTTTACTAATGTTGAGAGATGGTCAGGCTTAATAAAGACCTTGTCTGAAGCATAGTGCGCAGGTAAACGAGCAGCCTGAGCTGGTCGGCCAGACACTGGCAGCAGACACGGAACGAGGGTAAAGGGTAAGAGGGAAGAGAGAGACCTAGGCCTGGAACAAAGGAAGTGGAGCACGCCCAGAGCTGCTGGGGGGGGGGGGGGGGGATTCGGCGAGCTGATGTGGAGAAGCAGCCGAGGCTATGGGGAAAAGGCCAGACTCACGGAACTTGGAAGTGGAGGTGTTGATGTTGATGGTGGAGCTCGGTGTGGGGGCGGGGGCCACCTTGGCCACAGCGGCGGCCGCGTCGCAGCTCTTCAACATCATGATCACCCCGCTGGGCTCTGGCAAGGGCGACGGCCCCATCGGGATCCCCTCCTTAGGGCCCTTCCTGTCCACAGAGCCCGAGGGCACAGCCAGCAGCTGGCCCCCCGGGGGTTCTCGGCCAGGATCCGAGATGGACGACGAGGGAGGCAGCGGCGGCGGCGGCGGGGGCTGCCGGAAGTTGTCTGCGGCGGCCTCCCAGTTGTTGTGGTTCTGGTCGTCCATCATTGCCTCGTAGGTGAGCATCTCCTCTTCCTCCATGCTCTCCTCCATCCTGCCGCCCCCCCCCCCCGCGGCCTCCCAGGAACCTGCCGCCCACCTCAGCCCCCGGGCCCAGGAGCACAGCAGTCGCCTCGAGTTCACATCGCCCAGAGCCCTCGCGGGCGCGGCGGAGGAGCCAGTGGGGCGCCCGAGTGCTTTCGCCCTCCCTCAGGAGGACTCAGCTGGAGGAACCGCTGACTGCGGTGGACACTCCCGGGATCTAGTTCTGAGCAGCAGCCGCAAAGCGGCGACGTCCCTCACGACATTTTACAGCAGCTTCAACAGGCGTTTGGAAAGGGCTCTGGGGGAGCGGCCAGGAAGGCACGTGGTGCAAGGACCGGCCCAGAAAAAGCTGGGCAAAAAAGGGGCGGGAGTTATGAGTCAACTCCACGAGCAACAGGACCCAGCCGCCACCCCGAGCTCTGCTTAGGCCAGGTGTCGAGACCAGCATCCACCGCCCCGCCCACATCCGGCATTACGTGATAAAGGACTGATCTACGCACGCGCGTTCTCTAACTTGTTGCCAGAACTTCTGGGACCCTGGGTTTACCCGGGAATGTGTGAAAACTGCGGGCCTTAGCTATTAGGGGTATCATGCCCTGTGCTGGCTGACCTTTCCGTAGGGTTCCCCAACCACTACCTACACTTGCTTTTTGCCACCCAGCCTTGGCCTCACAGCCTCAGCCTTTGCTTGGGGACAGAAGTAGAGGGTCGCAGCAGGCCCTCCCTGGGTGCAGACTCTAAATGGGATGGACTGCTGGTTGTGCCTTTCCTAGCCCTTGGTACCCAAAACTGAAAAGTACAGAATATTGCTTCAAGAATTGTACAATACACATTCCTTCCAAGAATATGTGAAACATTTACGAAAGATAAATATGCTGTGTCCCCAAGCAAGTATCTCTGCATGTCTAAGGACTGACATCATAGCAACCACATTCTCTGATCACTGTGCAGTTAGAAACCATAACCGAACAATAACTAGTAAGTCCCTGTTGTATTATTCTTTTGATCAACTCATGGATCCGAAAGTCATAAAACTTTTAGAACTAATGAGATTGGTACAATCGTGGTAAACTTTTCTCAAGGAGTTTTTCCCAGCACACTAGTAAAATACTAAAGTCTTCATGTGTATTTTGTTAAGATACTCAACATATAATATGCTTTCATTGGTTAAACATCATTATGGAAAAACCTAGAAACAGGCTGGACCAAAGAAATCATAGGTGGTATGGGTTAGAAACTTTAAAGGGTGATAACTGGTTGACTCTTAGAACTTTGTGAGCCATTGTTAAATTATACTTTAAGGCATATTATGCATTAGTAGTTATTAACTTAAAACCACTGCTGGTTTGTTCAGTATTTAGATACAGATGCAACAATTATAGGAACACTGACCCAGCCGTGGGCCCAGATTAATAATTACTATACCCTTCCATAGTCCCAGAAGTTAACCTCTTTGTTTGGTTTTTCTGTTTCTGTTTCCTACTAGGATGTGAGTTTTATTAAAGCAGTAAAAATATAGCTATAAAATATATTTGTAAGTTTATATATTTAGAGAGAACACCAATTTAAAACATACACTGTTGAGGGGACAAAGGTCCTTGTGCCACAGAGAACTAGGAAAACTAGGAATGTTAAACACACAGGAATGTCTCCTCAACGGAGGAAATAAAATACTTGCATTTCACCCAGAAAACTGTGAGTGGATGTTGTTAACAACCTAGTGACCTTTTGCTATGTGTAGAGCCCGACTTCACTCAAATCCCCCAGAGTGATTATCCCAGAGTTTCCCTCCCTAGACCTTTATTTTCAGCTCCCAATTAATAGAACCCATCCTTAGGGGGGATGTCACATGTACTTTATGGCCTGATGATCTCTATGCCACAACCAGATCTTAGGCCTTGAGCTAAAGAACCCATCTTCATAATTACATGTGCTTTGCAAAGGAGTTTCTATGTAGTCATGCCTTAAGCTTTATTGTGCATCTGAAATTGGATGCCTGGAAACATTTTTTCCAAATTCTACTTTAAATAATTTAAATATACTGACAATAAACTGCCTGGCATCAGACTCTATAAGTTTGATACAGACCTACTAAGTCAGTCTGAACCTAGTTTTCAATCTCACCTCTTTGTGGTTCATTTCCCTGCCTGCCATGACATTTATAGGGACCCCCATAAAACACTATTTTTTTGTAGACAGAAAAATGTTTAAACCCTTAATGATTAACAAATAAAAACATTTAAAAACTATAAATTAGGATAAATTTAAAATGTTTGTATTGCTTTTCAAAAAAGGAAATTTATATTAAACACATGGATCATTTCTGATCTAAGCATTGCTTTAACAACTTATTTCAAAATTCCATTTGCTCTGAAAAATATAGTTTCTCTATTTTGGAATTAGTGAAAATCATCCAAAGAACCAGTATCCACAGATAAGAGGCCTAATTTGTCATTACTCTAAATTAAACACCAGTTAATGAAAGTCTTGATTTCAAAATAATTAGTAATTCACTTATGGCAAGAAAATTAACTCTTGACATAAATACATTATGTATGACTCTTTTACTTATTTACCTGGCCTATCAAAAACATCAGATGTGCTCCATAAGTTACAGCCAGTCATATATCTTACCATATATTTTATACCTATTTTTATTTTATCATAAAAGTATTTATCAAGGGAGGAAAATGAGACCTGTGTTATTTAACAATTTGTTGACTGAATGTTTAACATCCAAATATTAAGCCACACAGATGGGCCTCCATGATAATTGTTGCTGCAATTATTAGCAATGGGCCTGGGGAAGAGACCAGAGAAAGAGAGGGGCTATGCATGTGAGTGCTGGAGCTTCCCTCAAGAGCTTGTGTAGAGACAAAGGTGATCCAGGAAAAAAATGAGAAGGGGGCCATGGCCTCACGACCAAGAGATGGATACTTTGAAGAGCTGGGGAGAGGGCATGACTGTAAAACCAGGTGACATCACTCTGAGAAGGCAGGGCAGAACACCCCTGTAGTTAAGCTTTAGGAAAGAAACAGAAAGAATGGAATGGCAGCAAGGACGCCACCATCACACCTTCCTTTGGGGGAGAATACAGTATGCCTTCAGGAGATAACAAGGGAGGCAATACTCAAAGGATTGTTAAATTCAAGGTAAGACAAGGAACCTGGGAGAAGTAATTGAACAACAAAAAAATCCATAATAATGAGTGAGAGGGCTGGGGAGATGTATTATCAATTAAGAGCACTTTGTTACTCTCACAGAGAACCTACATGGCAGCTCACATCTGTAGCTCTGGTTCCAGAGGATCTGACACTCTCTTCTAGCCTCTGTGGGAATTGCACATACATAGTTTTGATGTAACCGTCTTGTTAAATAAGAAACAGAGCCAATTGCAGAGTTAAAAGCCAAGAGGTCAGAGCAGTACGTGAGAGCTGAAAACCTTACCCTTCACTGCTGCTCTGTCTTTCCTCTCCGCAAGTGACCTACTTCCTGTGTCCTGTCTTTTATATAGACTTTCTGTTCTGCCTTCTCATTGGTTGTAAACCCAGCCACATGACCTCCTCATCACTGCCTGTCTGTACAGACCTCCAGGTCTTCTATGGTTGGTATTGAGATTAAAGGCGTGTGTCTCCATGCTGGCTGTATCCTTGAAAGCACAGAGATCTCCCTGTCATGTGATCTGGATTAAAGGTGAATGCCACCACTGCCCAGCTTCTGCTATGGCTTGCTCTGACCCCAAGACAACTTTATTAATATACAAATAAAATCACATTTCAGTACAAATAAAGTATCACCACAACATAGTGCTCAGCTATACATGCAGGCATAACACCTATACACATAAAGTATTTTTTTAAAAAATAAAGTAGGCTGACTATGGAGCAAGAGTTCTAGAAGTCACAATGAAAGGGAAGGAGCATGCAAGAGAAAAAGAATGAAAACTTGCATCAGGATTACAGGAAAGTTTGGAGATGAGAAATGAGAAATGTCTTCAGGGTCACTGAAATTCTGGTGATGAAATACTGGAGTGATACAGCATGCCTATTCCAGGTGGCATTTCAGTGGAAGAGGGTACCCAGACTAAATGCAGCTCAGCTGTGGCCTGCTAGGTCTGGTCTGATGGAATTGAAATGCAAGACTGGTCTTCTACCATCAGCCAGCACAGCAGGTGCCACAGTGTCCATGATTGGCACCACTGAGCACAAGACACCTGACTTTTCATGACCAGTCAGTTCAGGCAAGTTTCATCAGCATCCCAGGTGTTTGGACCAAAATGCTTTGTGAGCTTGGCTCCAACACTCCCAAGGGATTAACACTAGGTAGAGGCCAGTGTTCCTTTTATAGACAATACTGATGATCTGAGAGGAGTTGTTTCTATCTTGTCATATGGAAGAGGAGGCCCATATAAATGAACCATACAAATTGGGGTGATTGCTGGAAGATCAGAGAAGCAGAACAAGCCACAGCTTCCTCACCTTGCCAATTCCCCAGCTGATCTTGTTTCCTCAGACTGGAAGCTTCTGAGTCCTCATCCAAATGGATCTCAGCTGAACTGTGCTGCTCAAAGCCTGAAAGCTTAACCAGTCAAAAGCTTCTAGTTTCTGGTCTTCACACCTTATATATCTTTCTGCTTTCTGCGGTCACTCCCTGGGATTAAAGGCTCACTTCTTGGGATTAAAGGTGTGTGCTGCCATGCTGTTTCCAATGTGGCCTTGAACTCACAGAGATCCAGAGGGATTTCTATCTTTGGAATGCTAGGATTAAAGGTGTGAGTGCCACTATTTTCTAGCCTCTGTATCTAGTGGCTATTCTGTTCTTTGACCCGAGATAAGTTTATTAGGTTACACAATATTTTGGGGAACACAACACCACCACACTAACCCCAGATATTTCCAACTTTGGTGCAGTACTGTCCCTGCCAGCATACAGCTCAGCATTGAGAGCATCCTTGTCATATACTATTGTACTAGTACATATAGATGAAAATTCCATGTTTTCTCTCCTGCTGACTCCATGCCAGACATTCAGCTAAGCATGTTCTAAGGACTATCTTATTTAATCATCACAAGAAGCCTAGAGGTACCTGGTGAAAAGAAACTCCTTGGGAGAGGGGTAAGAGAAGCTGGAGCGCAAGCACATCCCATTCCCCTTGGCCTGTCTTAGCAGGTGAGACCAGGATCCAGGGTGAAGGGCTCTTTTCCCTTCTCTTCTTCAATTTTCTATCTTTCCACTTTTAGTCCCTACTATCTGCCATAGACCTCAGGAAACTATGATCTCCAAGATGAACTCAAGGTTGAATGCCACTAAGGGTTGACTCAAGAACAAGTTTGTAGTGGGTAGCCATCCCAGCATTGGCCTGGAAGTTCCAACCCCCACTGAGGCTTCGGTAATGGTCACGCCCACAAGGCGGGGCGGAGGAGGAAGCGGAAGACCAAGGATCGGGAAGAGCTCTCTCTCTCTCTTGGTTCCCGGACTCTGGACGCTGGAGGTAGACCGAGCAGAGTTCTCCAGAGAACACCGCCGGACTGCGCTATACCCTTGCCAGACCCTGTAACCTACCCCTTCATTTGTAATTTACCCCACAAAATAAACCTCCCTTTTAACTACGTGGAGTGGCCTTAATAATTTAACCAATACAAGTTGGTGCTGCAATTTTGACCAAAGAGTCTAGAGAGGTCTGTAGAAGCCAACAATACATATGAAGAGATATGAGACAGGAATGTTCCCCTTTGAGGAAAAATATTGGGCCAGGGCCAATCATCAAACAACACAGTAGGGTCAAGCCTGAGATTGAAACCAGCACTTAATAAGTTTGCTGCACAAAAAGATGGAATGTGTTTGAGGCACAGATGTTTCAAAAGTGGGCCAGCCAACCCTGGAACTGGCATATCTCTCAACATCTTACTGCATGAGATTTAACCCCCCCTAGGGTCTGAGCCAATTCCAGTTGGGTCTTCCTTACCGAGAAAGCCTTTGCCATCAATGGGATACATACCAGGTCCAAATCTGGACCAGACTGAGGGTGCCCAAGAATATCCCAGACCTGTAGACAAAATGAAATGTGGAACTTTCTCAGAGGCCAGGAAAACTGTCAGAGCATTTTCCTATCAAGCCTAATTGAAAACAGCAGCCCCTTAATCTAAATTTATAGCATAATCAGCCTTCTGGTTACCTAATCATAATTAAATTAGACTGGTAGTATATTTCATATATACTAGTTAAAAATCACAGAAAGGAAAAGCTGCATTTGCTATCTAGTTTTTCCTACTGCTTCCTCCTGGAATAGGGGGTGAGAGATGCCAGGCCTGCAAAGTGGGTTTGAATCCTGTCTCTGCTGGGAATGGCTGTGCAACTTGAAGCAAGTGCCTTAGCCCCTCTGATTCTCTCTGTCTTCTCATCTATCAGATTGCCCAAATCAAAGAGACTCTTTTGGAGACAGCATATGGCATTACACAAAGGGTCAGCATCACTTAGTTTTGTCTGTTCCTGTGTGTGTTTACATGTTCATGGAGGTGCACACATGTGCAGGTATGTGTGTGTGTGTGTGTGTGTGTGTGTGTGTGTGTGTGTGTACTTGTAGGTGCACCTGTGTGCTGAGGCCAGAGGTCAACCTCAGATATTATCCCTTAGGATGCTTTATCCACATTGGTTTCTGATATGGGGTTGCCCATTCAGCTAGAGTAGTGGCCAACCATCTCCAGAGATTCATTTGTCCTCACCTCAGAGCATGTTACAACACCTAGATATTTTATGAGGGTTTTGGAAATCTCAGGTCATTCATACTTATTCAATAAGCAGTATAGTGCCTAAGCACCTCCCAAATCCCTTTCTGCCTATTCGTGAATATCATATAACTAAAATTATGCAGTAAGTGTTGTTTTGTGTCTAGTAAAAAGCCTGTGCTACTTTTTTATGTTTTTACATAGGGTCTCACTGTTGTCCTGGATGGGCTTAAACTTAGAGCTTGCCTGCCAATGCTTCCTGAGTGCTGGGATTAAAGGCATGTACCACCATGCCTGGCACAGCGTATGACATTTTTATGGCATCTTATTGCCAGGAAATTGATGAGCTCAAAGTAGCAAAGATTTTGACTGTTCAAGCATTAAACAACTTGGGTGGTGGGGGACCTGCACAGGCAGGAAGCCAGTTTATGAATGCTGTGCATCTCTGACTAGGACAAACTTTCCAAAACTCACTTTGTATGTGACTCCAGAGATGCTTAGCAAGAAGAAATCTCCTAGAGTGAAGTCAGAGGCATAAGGAGCAGTGGACCTGAGATCCCTTCTCAGGATCGGAGATAGCTCTAAATTAGGAATTTCCCAGTCATCTACTCCATACCTGCCAAGCAAAATCTCAGCTATCCAGGCCAGTGGTCTCTGTATACTGCTAAACCTCTGTATATCGAACTTTACCTGGAAGTTTGTTTACATCATTAAAAAGGAAGCCACACTATCAGCCTGGAGTGAACTGCCCATTCACTTCAAGAAGGAGATGAGGAAGATGGGGAGGTGGTAAAGTGCTTGCTCAGAAGGTTGGGGACCTTAATCTGATCCCTAAGTCCCACAGAAAACCTAGGCACAGTGTCATTCACCTGTAATCCCAGTGCCAGGAAGATAGGAGGCTCTCCAGGGCTTACTGGCCAGCCAACCTAGCTAGTCAGTGAACTCCAGGTTCAGAAAGAGACCTGGCCTCAACATTAAGGTATAGACTGAAGAGGACAACTAATGTCAACCTTGGGCCTCAACATACATGTGTAGCTGCACACACCTGTTTTCCTCCCATTCCTCTCCTCTCTCCCTCTCCTCCCTTCCCTTTTCCCTTCTGCCTTCCTGTAGTGGGTATTCATTCCACCTATAACCTTGGGGTACCAGCCCCTAGGGTATGACCTCTTGGCTAGCTTAAGACTTGAGGACTGAGGAGCACGTACACAGTCCCCTTCTCTCACAAGCTCTTGGATGGTGAAGACCAGGCCAGGCAGCATGAGAAACAGCATGAGACCAGTTTTCAGCTTTCCAGGGACTCTGCAACTGAAATTGCCATATCCTGTATCAGTGAGCTATAATCCCTTAATGAACAGATTCATTATCAGTAATCCATGTGTTTTCTTTCCTTATATTACCTTCCCTTCCCCCCTCTCTCTGTTTCAAGACAGAACTTATGTGCATATGCACAGGGCACAAATAATGAACATATATGTTCAAACATGAGGAAACAGCAGAAATGTAAACACAAACATTGATTACTCACCAAAGATACATATGCCCCTTCTAGAGTGTGGGGTTTGCATGGGAGGCAAACAGCAGCTTCCTAGCCAGGACTTTGTGTTTGAGTTTACAGGAGTGAATAACATCTGGCCTGTTTAACTGTCTGCAGACAAGGTATGTTGCTTCTGGAAACATCAGCTGCTTGCATTTTAGTGAAGTTCAGTGATTGCTTCTTGTGAGTGGCAGAGATCTTTATTACACTTGGGCAAGAATGCTTCCCCATAAGACAGCAGCTCTCAGCCTGTGGGTCACAACTCCTTTGGGGTCAAACAACGCTTTCATGGGGGTTGCCTGAGACCATTAGAAAAGATACTTAATTACGATTCATAACAGTAGCAAAATCACAGTTATGAAGTAGCAACTAAAATAATTTTCTGGTTGGGGAATCACCAATGTATGGAAAAGGGACTGGCTAAAGAAACCCACCCTGGCCCTGGAGCCCAGAACTAGAGAAAGACGGCTCAGATCAGGGCAGAAAGAAACACAGTTTGGCTCAGTCAGATCAGAGCCATCTCTGTCCCTGGCCAACTGACTTGTGAAACCAACCAATCACAGAGCAGGACAGTAGAACCCTGGGCCCCAAGTCAACCCCTAACCACCCCCAAGACTTCCTATGTAAACCTCCTGCCTGGTCAGAAAAAAAAAAAAAAAAAAAAAAAAAAAAAAGGCTGTTCTTTCTACCCTGGTAGAGGCAGCTACTCTCCTGGACTCCTCCTTCCCAAATAAATTTCTTTCTCAAATGAGTTTTGGGTGTGAAGATCTTCCTTCACTGGCATAGAGAAGATCCTTGCTGAGATGTCCCCCAGTAGACAAAACAAGGGAGAGCTGAAAGAGCAAAGCAAAGAAGAGCTGAACAGAAGATCTTTGCTGAGGCATCCCTCAGTGAACAGAGCAAGAGAGAGATGAAAAAGTAACACCTTTCTCCAGAACCAGAGGAGATTACTACATTTCTGAAGGGGTTCCTTTTTTTTGCAAAGTGAAGCAAAAGAAGCAACATCTTAGGCCAGAGAAGCAGAGCTCTGCTAGGAAGCTTCCTTAAGTGGGGGCTGAGCAAAGCTCAGCTGTAGCGGATCTCCAGGAGAGGAGCAGGGTTGCTCTATCCTGTGGGGAGACCATCCCCATCATACCAGGTATATCCTGACTTTCCTGAATAGTCAGGATACCCTTCCCTGCTGAAGTAGTTCCAGGCCTGACTTTCCCAAGAAGTCAGAAAAATTTCCCTTCCAGGGTTGGGCTTCTTCTTTGCAGTTCTAGCTGTCAGAGCTGTGCTAAACAGTTCCAGGTGTCCGGGACACCTTCAGGGCAGAGCTGTTTTTCTGAGCAGCTTGAGATGTCCAGGATACCTAGCTCTCCAGGGATGAACTACCTCCTTGCTGTTCCAGCCATCAGAGCTGTGCTAAACAGCTCCAGGTGTCAAGGACACCTTCAGGGCAGAGCTGCTGTTCTAAGAAGCTCAAGGTGTTGCCTGACTCCCCAGGTAGTCAGAACTCCTTTCCCCAGAGTTGTTGCAACCAATTTACTTACATTCTTCGTGCAAAAACCTGAGGCCAAACCCACTGAGTTGCAACCAATTTACTTACAACCACAACATGAACTGTTTTAAAGGGTCAAAGCATTAGGAAGGTTGAGGACACTGCCATAAGAGCAGTCCAATTAAGGTTGACTGCAGAAGACTCCAAGGATTCACAAAAGGGAAGAGCCACAAGATCCAGTCTATGGATGAAGCCTAACCAACCAGGAATATGTAGCTAAAGTTTTCCTGTGTCCCAGCCTGCCAGTGGTCAGACAAATCTCTCTCACCTGCCAGTCCTGCAGCCACTCGGACCCAAGTAAACACACAAAGGTTTATATTATTTACGAACTATATGGCCATTTGCTCAAGGTTATTACTGACTAGCTCTTACACTTAAATTAACCCATAATTTTTATTTATGTTTAGCCACGTGGCTTGGTACCTTTCCCCAGTTCTGCCTTCACATCTTGCTTCTCATGGCAGCAGCTGGCAGTGTCTCTTGACTCAGCCCTCCTGTTCCCAGAATTCTCCTCTCTCTCTGTTCCACCTATACTTCCTGCCTGGCTACTGGCCAATCAGCTCTTTATTTATTAACCAATCAGAGCAAAACATTCACAGCATACAGATATCCACAGCAGGAATAGCCACTCATTGTGGCATAAACAAGCAGCTGAGGTAATGGAGGTCAAAGCTTTATCTATCATAGCAACTTCTGTCAACTAATGCACTGCTGAAGTTCTCACTCTGAATGCTCGGTTTCCTGGTAGAGTTATAGTGCCTCTCTTGCACACCTTGAATGTCCACCACTTCTCTCATTCAGGAAGTATTTGTGGGTTGCAGTAAGCAGAAATACCCAAACCAAATGAAACACACTTGACCAGAAGACTGCTGAGACCAGTGAACTTTGGAGATAGAATACAATATACATCTGAGACTCCTAAAAGCTATCAGATATATGGCAAAGTTCTTGATTTCCATTCTTTCTTTCCTTCCTTCCTTCTTCCTTCCTTTCCAGACAGGGACTCATGTAGCCCAGGCAGTCCTTAAGTGCTGTTCCACCTGCCTCCACTTCTCAAGTGCGGGGATTGTATGCATAAACCACCATGCCCAGTTTGTGTAATGTTTATAATCAAACCCAGGGCTTCATGCACACTACCTACTGTGCCACATCCCTAACCACCTAAGTTTTCATTGAGCTGCCATTTTTAAATAGGTTGACATTGAAACCTCCAGTTTGCTGTGTATTCAATATTTATTCTAGGGAAACTTGGGGCACAGCTCCATTTCCTTGTCTCTGACCCTTGGTAAGGATCCTGATGTCCAGCCACAGGGAATCAAAGCTACAACTATCATTCAGGCAGGTCTATGTGGTCTCTGTCCTCTGAGCTTCTTCCTGCTGAGCTTGCTAACCACTCTCAATGGTCCAGAACATCAACTAGAATATGCAGATATTATCTGCCATCCTCTCCTATTGAGTATAGTCCACACCTACTCATCACCTGGAACTCATTGCCCTGTGTGGCTGGCTTCCTTTGGAATGTGTGCCTAAACTACCTCCTAGGTATCTAAATCATTCCAGGACAGATGAAGGACCTGGATCCACCATGTGACACCTTCTGCCTTCAAGAAAGTTATTTCACATCTCTGAGCCTATGCTTACTATAAAATGAGTAAAATGGCACTGGCCACATCAGCACCGTGTGTGTGTGTGTGTGTGTGTGTGTGTGTGTGTGTGTGTGTGTGTGTTAAGGAAATTGAGACTCAGCGTGAACTCTCAGTGGTTCTTAGACTTTCACCATTTTTTAGGAAAAGTGCCTTTCCCTATCACCACACTTCAAAATCCAAATTCCAGGAAATCAAATGACCCCTCTTCAGGGACATCCCACCAACCCTGGAGGGCCACCTGACCAGGACAACAGGGAAAAAACACCAGCTTCATCCTGTGGAGATTTTTCTCAGATAGATACAGGGACTCTTTTCAGGTGCAAACCTAGCTCCATGTCCCCTCCTTGAACAGGTAACTAACTGTCTCTGGTGTCCTATTGTGGTCACTGACAGCTTTTTGCACTGACAGCCCTGCCTTGTATATTCTGTAGTCTTTCTCTGATAACTGCAGAGACCTGAGCAAGGGGGCCCTTGTTCTTGTGATGGGGACATGTCTGGTGAGGACTCACTTAACCAGACCTTGGGGATCTCCTTCCTCCTCTCTGAGAAGACATGAAGGGGCATGGTCTACCTTGGGGAGCATCTCTCCTTCCTCCAGCATCTTGGGGGTAGGGTATCTTAGTGTGGTTGTGTGTTCGCTATGGGGGGGGGGAGCTGCTTATCATGCCTTCCAGATGCTGATGGTTTATTGGATGTAGACACACATTTTCATGGACCCAAAGGTCATGGTCCCTTCTGCCACCCCTCTTTTGAGCACCCTGGTTCCATTCTACCACCCTCCCAGAGCTTCACCAGCTAGCAGGCATAACCTGAGTTATATCCACAGCTGTCCAGAGCTGAGGGTCTTTTCCACTGGAGGCAGCTGTTCCTTCCATGTACTTGAATGCACAGTAGGCTCATACAACTGGGTTTCAGGTCTTGCCAGCTTAATGGGGCATCATAGAACTTGCTCCTTAAGCTTTTTGCTAGCCCTATTCCCCCTGCTTAATGGAGCAACAAGAGATTGGCTCATCCAGGGTCTGAGCCCTATCTGATCAGCCTACAATGACAATCCCCTGCCCTCACCTTGGCAGCACCCCAATAATTCCTACCAGGAATTTTTTACCAACCTTCCCTCTTTACTGGGCTTCAATACAATCCAAGGTGCAGCAGCTTATATACACACTTTGGGGAGGGAAATAAACACCCCCTCTCCAATGAGGCATACATAGAATAACTTTCTGTCCTCATCAGCCCAAGACCCAGGTCACTGGTAAGTCTCACTTTATAGCTTGTCCTTAAATGAAGCCTTCCTTGATCTTCTGATCAAAGCTGCCAGCCCAGAGTGTGTCATGGGCAGTGAGCCATAGATGCCATGAGTGGCTTCAAACACAGGGATGGAACAAAATCATTGCTTCCCCTCTTTCCCTTTTTTTCATTAAGCCTTCAAGTAGAAGGAGAATAAACTGAGTCATTGCATTTAACTTATAGGAAGTACTCCCCAAAGTGTGAAGACTTCCCTCTTTCTGATGGCAAGAAGTTAAATGTGATGGCTGGAAGTGCAACAGCTTAGACTGTCATCTAGACTGAAGAGTCTCTATTCCTGACAAAGAGGAAATTAGTTGCCTTTATAATCCTTGACTGCTGATCTCTGTCTCATTCACATGACTTCTCAGGCTTTCTACTTCTCATTGCCAAATCTCGCCATGAGAGTCTAATTCTGAGTCTGAAGCCTCTCTTCATTGAAAAAAAAAATAATTTCTTAGATTATTAGATCGAAAAGGTGTCTGGAGAGGAAATGGTGTTTGGGACCTTATTGTTTTTCTTTAAAGAGGTTTGTGCATTAGGCATGATCGCCCTCTTACCACCTGGGGCACCTGCTTAATTAACCCTTGAAGAGGGTCCTCACAGGTTTCAAGTCAGTTGAACATGGTAAGAATATGTTAGACTTGCTATCACTTTGAACTTGAGCAAGTCACCAATGTTTCTAACTTTACTATCCTGTTTTATGAAATAGTGAAAAGAGAGGTTTGAAAAATAGCTCAGTGGTTAAGAGTGCTTGCTTTTCTTCCAAAGGGCCAAAGTTCAGTTCCCTGAACCCATGTATTACACACACACACACACACACACACACACACACACACACACACACACACAATTAATATTAATAACAATAACAACAACAATGCCTGTCTTCAAGAACTGATCTTGCCTGGTGTGGGAGTGCATACCTGAAATCCCAGAACTTAGGAGTCAGAAACATGAGGATCATAATTTTTCAGCCAGCCTAGGCAATGCCAGAGACCCTGTCTCCCAAAATACTAAACTGATTTTTTTTTCTTATTTCTGTGATAGGGTCTTCCTATATTGCCTAAGCTGGCCTAGAATTGAAGATCCTCTTGCTTCAATCTCCCAAGTACTGCGATTACAAATCCAGGCCCTCTAACAATTTTTAAAGTATTTTAAGAGTGTGTATTGGGTGGGGGTGCTCGTGAGTGCAAATGTACAAGAGGACAGAAGAAGAAGATATTGTAGCTCCTGGAGCTAGAGTTACTGTGAGGTATCCAACATTGAGGGGCCCAAACTCGGGTCCTCTACAAGAGCAGTGAGTGCTCTTAACCTCTAAGCCATCTCTCCAGCCCAATCCAAGAAATTTTTTACGCCATAGCTACTATATGCATGACATGTTGTTGAAGATAGGATGGAGAAAAGACAAGTAAAACTTTTACTTTCGTGGAACTTGAGGTTAGTGGGGAGAAATGGTCAAGAAAGCACATAAACAGGACCCAGGTATGGAGCTCCAGGACAGAGTGCCTCACATGTGTGAGGTCCTGAGTTACAAGTGTCGTTGAAGAAAGGCAAGATAGATCAAGGGACAGAGCATGCTGAATCAGACAACAGAAAGGAATCTGGGAACCACCAGTTACCAGGAGAGTCTTCCTTTGGAAGCAGTCAGCAAGGACTGGAGGTCACCATCACCAAAGCCCAGTAGCCCAGCATGTAGCTTGTGCACAGACTCTTCCTAGCTTTCCAATCTGTGCTATTTCTGTGCTTCCAAGCCTGAATGGAAAGTAGGATTGACAGACAGAGGGCTTTACATAGACTGTCCCAGCATAGTGATTGGCCATTCCTGCCTGGCATAGGCCCCTCCACCGAAGCTGGTTTTAGTTCTTCATATAATGGGCACCACCTGGGTCCCAGGGATTGCATCTGTCATCAATTAGTTCTAAGCCCAAGCTGGAACAGCATCCTGGCTCCCCTCTCAGCTACTGGCTTTGGAAGCAGCCAGATCCTGGCCAGGTGTTTTTGTTTTTTTTTTTTTTTTTACTCCTAATGACCTCTGTCAGTGACCCCCATTGTAGACCCACCAGGCACACAGCTGTCACCATCATAAGCAACCTGGTTCCAGGGCAAAGTGATCAGGTGTCAACCTTCACTGTGTGCCCTAAGGACCTGGTGACTAAGGACAGCTTAAGCAACAGAGAAAGGATGAGCATGCTATTTCTAGCTTCGACAGATAAAAGCACATTCCATGTGGAATGATGGATTGCCTAGAATCTCTGGTAATGTGTGCAATACTTCAAGGCTGCTTGAAAACAGGTGGATGGGAGAGATTTCATCCCTACTTGGTTGTTCTAGTGGTCTGATCTTGGGCAAGCAACTTACATTGCATTCTCTAAGCCTTAAACGCCCTATTTTAAAATGGACATGAAAAAGAACTTACTGCATATGTGAAACGAAGATTAAATAAAATAATTCATGCAATGCACTTAAAAATATTTAATGTATGTCTTCTGGGACTCATCTTCATTCATTACCTCAAAAGTATTTTTAAGCCTGCACTATGTGCTAGAATAAACATTCAGACATGTCCAACCTTTTAGCATGACAATATATCTCCTACACAGACCATTCTTGAGATGACTGCCCCCCTGAAAAACAAAATCAATCATGTACACACAAAAAAAAAACCGTAGTATTTTTAGTATGTTTATGATTTTGCTTGAACTGAATTCATAGTTGTCTTCAGCCTCATGTGGCTTGTGGGCAATAGGCTGGATATATATGTCAGCTAGTCTCTGAGGATGCAACAGGAAAAAAAGTTGGAAGCAATATTGAAGGTCCTCATATTTGCATACCATGCATTGTGTGAGCTTCACAGCATTCAACCTGGGCTGAAGATCTCAGGCTGGGCCTACACTTCCCCTGTATGCCTCAGTTTTTCTGAGTAACCAAAGCAAAGCACCCCAAAATGTAGTGACTTGAAGCAATACATGCTTCTACTTTTTCCTGACTCTTTGGGTGATCTGGGTAGTTGTTGTGGACTGGGTGATGCTGTTTACAGCTGGTGGTGGAGGATGGCCTCATATATAAGCCCTAGGCCCCAGTATAGATATATGCAATCATCTTGCCACAAGGCTCTCAACCTCTGTGGAGCTGTGTTGTCTGACACCAGATGTCAAGAGGTTCCACAGTAAGGTGGTCTCCAATGCCTAAGTACCCTCCAAGCCTCTGCTTGCACAATAGTTTTGTTTCATTGGTCATAGCAAATCACAAGACTAAGGCTAGAGTCCTCTATAAGGGGCATGGAACCAGCAAACAAGAACAAATGAAGTTTTTAACTGTCATGGTTAAAACTGGGGACCACTTAGGAAGTGGTCCATGACAGACCACTCCTTTCTATGTCCTCCCTGGCCCTTGGTGCTTTTATGTGGAGAAAGAAAGTGATATTATTATTTATTTTGCATGTAGGTGTGTATGCAGATGTATAGGCATACATTCATAGCTTTCTTTGATCGGTAGATAAGAGGATTCTCAGTCACCCATGGGTGTCAGCTAGAATATTAAAGGACTGAAAAATATAACTGCTTTCTTGTTTTTTAAAAAAATTATTTATTTTATGTTCATTGATGTTTTGCCTATGTGTATGTCTGTGTGAAGATGTTAGAGCCCCTAGAGCTGAGTTGCAGACAGTTGTGAGCTGCCATGTGGGTGCTGAGAATTGAACCCTGGTCCTCTGGAAGAGCAGCCAGTGCTATTAACCACTGAGCCATCTCTCCAGCCCACTTTCTTGGTTTTTAACATCAAAGTCCTCATACTTTTCCTAAAGCCCAGGAGATCGTATTGAGTATCCCATTTGGAGACAATGGACTTGCTCTGCCAAGAAAAGTATGTGGTTTTTCATACACTAAAATTGGAAACATTTGTAGAGAAGGCTAAATAAATAGACTGCCACACAAGCACAAGGACCCAAGTTCAGGTCCCCAGCACTCACATAACAATCCAGACATGGCAGTGTGTGCCTGCACCTTACAGGCAAGTCCCTGAGACAATGTGGGAAGAAAGGCTTATGGTAGTAGATACCTGTTTCTGTGGGGAACAGAGTCGCAAGCTGAGGAAGAAGTGGACAATGCTCCTCTGGGAGACACCAGAAGAGGTTACTCCCTGGCCCTCCAGGCACTCCTGCTGTCACCTGGCATTCCTTGATTCTACTTCTATGTTCCACCCTGGCGTTACCTTTCCCTAGGGCTGTCATCTCCCCTACATCCTGGGAAAAGAGGCCCTGATCATGCCTGTTAAGGACTGTAAAAATAATTTATTCCTTGAAATGTCCATATATGTATACAATATATCCTAATCATATCTGTCCCCTCTCCCCTATAAGAGATTTTCTTAATATAGATTTATTGATGTAAGAAGACCAAACCCTAAATGCAGATGGCACCATTTCACCTGGACTACATAAAAAGGGAGCTGGGCACAAGCATTCATTTCCGCTTCCTGACTGTGGATGCTCTGTGACCAGCTGCCTCACACTCCTGCCACCATGTCTTCTTGTTACCATGGACTCTCAAACTGTGAACTAAAATAAATGTTTCCCCCTTAGGTTGCCTTTGTCAGGATAGTAATTTATTACAGAAACAGAAAAAGAAACTAATACATACCACCCCAACATAATCAAAGAAGAGAGGAAGAAGGAATGAGGAAAGATGAAGAGAAAATGAGGAGAGAGAGTGTCAGAGAAGGGAGGGAGGGAGGAGAGAGGGAGGGAAAGAGGGAGAGAGGAGGGAGGAAGGGAAGGAGGGGGAAGGAGGGAGGGAAGGGAAGGGAAGGGAAGGGGGAAGGAGGGAGGGAAGGGAAGGGAAGGGAAGGGAAGGGAAAGGAAGGGAAGGGAAAGAAAGGGAAGGGAAAGGAAGGGAAGGGAAGAGAAGGGGGCATAAGAATCTGTTTGCAAAGATGCCTCTGAGATTTGATATAAGGGTTCTACACGGCCTGTGTGTCTCTGTGAGTCCTGTCCAGTGATGTAGGGCCCCTAATGAATGATTCCTTAGATTGATCCATAAACACAAGATGAGTACCAAACAACTACCAAGCCTCCTGGGAGCAGTTCATCCTCCCAAATAAAAACTCCAAGTGTGTGGCCCTAGAGATGCCCTTGGTGGCCTAGGGGAGATTACCCTGTTGTATCTAGTGGCAGCTGAATTTTTAAAGGCAAACTCAGTTCTCAGGAGTCTCTTTCTCCAGCTGAGCATCCCACTCCACTCTGTATTCAGTTTCTTTAGGTAACACACTGTCATTAGATGTCGTCTAAGCTTGCTGACTATTTAAGTAACCTGATTGTTCTGCCCACATCCTGGGCTCATCAGAAAAAGTTCAAGGCAAGCTAGCATTCATTATCTGAATCGCAGGCCACCCTGTGGACTTGCCCAGCTTTCTCCTGCCTAAGTGCTACCTCCCTAGCTCTTCTGTAGAACACCTGTCTTCTGCTGACTGCCTGGCAAACTGCTCACCTTTCAGCAAAGTTCAAATGCCAGTTGCTCTACAGATCCTGCCTTGGACACTGCTACATGAGAAGTGGCTGAAGCTGGGCTAGCCCGGTAGGGGACCACACTCTGTCACCAGTGAGGTAGGTAACAGTGGCCAAAAAGTTTAACTTTTCTGAGGTAAGCTTCAGATTTCTCCCACTTGTAAAATATGAATCCAAATTATAGCTCAGAGATGTCCTGTCTTGGGCTTATGCTGAGGCTGAACTGAGCCTGTGTAAGAGGCCCAGGCATAGAACAGGAGCCTCTGCAGGCCCCTGGGACTGGGCATCTTGCTATGAAACCATAAAACTTATAGTCAGAGGTTGGGGACATGGCTCTAGTGGTAAACTGTTTGCTATATGAATATGAGGACCTGAGTTCAGCTTTCCAGCGCTCGTATAAAACCCAGGCACATGAATATACACCCATAATTCCTAATACTGGGGATGCAGAGACAGAATGATCCATGACTATAACTCCAGTTCCAGTTCCAAGGGATCCAACACTGCTGGCCTCTGCAGGCACATGAACTCACAGGCCCATATTCACAAACAAATACTCTCACACACAACTAGAAGTAAAAGAAATATATCTTTTAAAAAGTAAAATATATATATATATATATATATATATATATATATATATATATAAACCATATTCACAAATAAAATTACCAAATAATAGATTTTAATAAGTATAAGATGTAGATGATTTAGGTTGATAGATGATGCTAACACACACACACACACACACACACACACACACACAAAGCTTCTAGACTGTACAACAACCCTTTTCAAATTTAATTGAGGAATTACTAGGCATAGTTAGAAGGCAAGTTTTAGTCTGTGGGCACCTGAGCACCTCATGTATTCCAAACAAGTTCCAGAATGTGTGGAAGCCACAGACCCCAGGACCACACTTACTGAGCCGCTACCTTCCTGATCATCAGGGAGAAAGCATAGTGCCTGAAAGGGGCTGCTATTCACCCACAGAGGCCCACAAAGCTGCTGGGAATGGCAATCTAGAAGGCTCTACATGGTGGAATTGAACAGTAATTCATTCACTGTTTAAAGCAGCTACTAACCATAAACCACGAGCATTTTCTCTGTCCATCACAAGTGTGTTTCTTCCACTCCACAAGCCAACACTCTCAATTGCTGACCAAGGGAAGCTTGCCTTTCCAACTTGTCTGAGATGGAAGGAAGAGGAGGTAAACTTGGAAATCTCAAGAGCAAAGACCTTCAGCTTGTAGGAGTTGTCTGGACACAAAGCAGCCATGACCAAGATCTCTAGGATTCCAACAAGGGTTTAGGGACAGTCATTTCTCTTCTACCATGGTTATCAGACTGCTCACATTAGAGAAACATAAAATCCATTCCTCTTCAAGGAACACCAGCTAATGTAACTCTGCTGTGGGGCATGCAGAGATGAGTCCTGTGGGATTCCTAAGTATACCCTGGAGTTGTTCCACAATTAAGAGGGCATTTGTTCTGTTGCACCAAGGAGGGGCTGCCACCCAAACAAGCCTATTCCATGAGCTCTACACCCTGTTCTCCACATCTGATCATTCCTTCTACTAGGTACTTGCCAAAGTTAGGCCCGCTCTTCCAAGCTCAACTAGAAAGGAATGTGCTATTCAAGGAGAGAGCTGGAACCCACTAGCTCCCAAATGTGAACTTGTCAAGACTATGCTCTGTCCTAAGGCTGATGCCTCCTGGTAAGCTCCCAGAACCACAGCCCTAGTGCATTGCCCCCATCAAGTCTGGGAAATGGAGACAAATTAATCATTAGGTGCATTTACACCCAGAGGATGAAGAGGAACCCAAAGGGACATGTACTGGAGAAGGCTCATTCATACTCCTGCAAAATGGACTCCAGCAATCTTTACCATTTTCTACCACACTCCCACACATCTTTGTGCTGTGCTCTGGAAATAAGACAAATGAAATATCTAGCTCATGTCCTCAGTTGACAATTCTGTAAAAGACACAATACAAAATGTGCTGTTTAGTTTCTGCCAACTTAACACACAAAAAAAAGTCATTTGGGATGAGGAAAGTTCAGATGAAGAAATGCCTCCATCAGATTGGCATATAGGCAAGTCTGTGGGCATCTTCTTGATTGTTGACTGATGTGGGAGGGCCCAGCCACCTATGGGTGATGTCACACCTGGTAAATCAATCCTGGAAAGTGTAAGAAAGGTAACTGAACATAAGCCATGGAATCTAGCCAATAAGCAGAGTTCCTCGGTCATTCCTTCTTGAGTTCCTGTCCTGACTTCCCTTCATGATGGACTGTGACCTATAAGCTAAATTAAACCCTTTCCTCCCAAAGTTGCTTTTTTTTTTTTTTTTTTTTTTTTTTTTTTTTTTTACCAGAGCTGAGGACTGAACCCAGGGCCTTCCGCTTGCTAGGCAAGCGCTCTACCACTGAGCTAAATCCCCAACCCCCCAAAGTTGCTTTTGATCAGTGTTTTATCACAGCAACAGAAACCAAACAGCTAAACCAGGACACAGACTTCTAGGAAATAAAAAATAAAGTTGCTCCTGCTCTAGTGAGGATTACTGATGGAGGACATGAATTTTACCTAGTCTTACCCATCATAATTTCATGGTCATATATTTCCAACTTTCCTAAGGATATCTCAAATATGGGAAAAGTCTTATAATCTAAAGAACAGGAACCAGAAATATTGTTTGTAGGCAGTCTTCTGTTTTTATAAATGTGGAATGTATGTAAAATTAACTGTATAGAATTAGAATAAGAGACTTGTGTATTATAAATACACATCCATCATGGGCAGCTCTGCACTCTTGGGAAGATTGTACACTATGTAGCAGCATCTGGCCACAGATTTAGTGGGGACTGAAACTCAGCTGTGTACCTTGGCATAATGTTATATTTACATAGAGGGGGGAAAACGAACCCCCTTTTCAAATTTTCACAAGATACCCTTTGCTGGTAGTGGTCTTAAAACTGAGAGATAAAAATTACTTCACATCAAGGGCTGGGGATGTAGCTCAGCTGAATACCATTACCAGAAGCAATTTAGAGAGAAAGGGGTTTATTTCAGCTTATAGTCCATCATTCCAGGAAAATCAGGGCAGGAATCTGGAGGCAGGATCTGATGCAGAGGCCATAAGGGTGGATGGGGTGCTGCTTATTGGCTTGCTTACCATGGCTTGATCAGCCTGCTTTCTTATAACACCCAGGACTACCAGCCCATGGGTGGCACTGCCTACAGTGAACTTGTCTCTCCCACATCAATCTTCAAGCAAGAAAATGCACTACAGGCCAGTTTGGTGGAGGCATTTTCTCAATTGAGATTCTTTCTTCCCAAAACAACTCTGTGTGTCAAGTATCCAGCACACATGAAAATGTTATTTGACTTAGCTCTAATATTAGCACTTTCTCTTTTTACTACTTCCCACTTGTTTTTAGTAAAGCAACATCGGGAAAATTCAATGGTGTTTTGAAGTAGGTGCGCACATGCTGTTGAACAGAGCTGTGCCAGCTGTGGGCTGGCAGGTAGCACCACCTTGGGGTGGGTCAAGTTATTGTTTCAGTAGCCAGCACATGACAGTCTAGGTTTGAGCTACGAAGGCAGATTAGGTGTGTCTATATGCATGACATTAACAGAGGACAATGCTAATACTCACACCAACATAAGGTGGTGCTATAGAGTGCTGAGTGCCCCTTAAAGATCTATGTGTCAAGGGTTTGGGCCCCAGACTGTGGCACCATTGGCAAGTAGTAGAAACTTTAAGAAATGAGGCCTAGTAAAAGATCTTTAGGGTATGTACCCTGAAAGGGATAGAAATATCCCAGCCCTTCCTCTTTCCCTCATGTTCCTTTCCTGACCATGAAATGAATGATTTTGCTTTATCAAGCATCTTCTCTGTGATCCTTCACCTCACCACAGGCTCAGAAGTGACCGGACCCACCGATCATGGACTAGTACGTCCAACACTGAGCCAAATGAGATTTTCCTCTTTATAAGTCGGTGATGTCAGTGTTGTCACAGTGACAGAAAGCTGGTGTAGCAATTACCTCTCTTATTGCTATGACCAAATCCTATGTGAGAAGCAATGTAAGGGAGGAAGGTTTTATTTAGACTCACAGTTTGAGGAGATACTCCAGCATGGCAGAGTGGGAGATGGCTGATCAATACTGCATATGGGGTCAAGAAGCAGAGAATGGACAGGAAATGGGGTTGGCTATAAAACCTCAAGGTTCAGCCCCGTGGAGGAAGGGTCCACTTCTGTTAGAAAGGCTTCATCTCCTAAAGATTATACAATCTTCTAAAATAGGAAAACCAGTTGTGGACTGTTAAACACATGATCTATGAAGGACATTTCACACTCAAATCACAAGAGCCAGCTGACACCCAGTGGGTCGATTTCGGCTGCTGCTAAGAATTCTCACAGAAGCTACCTCAAGGTGTAGCCTGTGATGCTTGTTTCTCTGCTTCTCTTCTTAGGGAGGCCTGGGGTTCTCCTTTGTCCATTGCGTCTCTCATCATCCTTTGCTTTCTTGGAAGCAGTATACCGACCTGAGTCCTGACTCTACCCGAACTTCCTTCTCACGCTGCTGTCTGCCCCCCACTCCCCACACACGCTCTCACACTAGTGGCAGTGGTTGCTGTCATTATCAGAAGTCTTTCACTCTCTTACCTCCCTTCTTCTTGAACTTGACACCAGCACTCAGGCTTGGGCCTTCTACTCCTCTTTGACAGGCTCTGACCATCACCACTTCAGCATAGGACAGTGCTCATGAAACAGACCCCATTCCCAAGTCCTTGACAAGGCTCAAGCTCACAAGAACTTAGAACATGGAATTCACAGGGGCTCCAAGTAGAGAATAAATGAAGAACAAACTTTATTCCCAGGAACCATACCTGAGTCACTGCCAAGCTGCCTTCCTGGAGCAGCTCAGAGGAGTGAGTAGCAGGGGCTACTATTGTGAGGAAACTGCTCCACAGCTTCATGGAGTAGTTTGCCCTGTTCTCTCACCTCCTCCTTCTCTTCCTTTTCCAAAACTCATGACAGATAATTAGGTGGGCACAGTAATGACAGCAACCAGCCACAGGCAAAAGGCCAACGCCAGGCAGCAAACCCAGGGGGTCATTGCAAGACTGGGCACCTCACATTAATAGGAACTATGACCAAGACACAAAAATAACTGTAGTGTAGCCCATAGTTCCCCACTACCACCAGGTCCTGGTGGTTCTGGCCTCTGGTAACAAAGGGACAGAAAAGGGCAGGGAGCCTGCAAGAGAGCCACATTATGAAAGGATCCAGACAGGGTATTTCTCTTAGAGCCTGACCCACTCTCAGCCTCTGCAACTACCACACATGCCCCTGTCAGTCCCAGCTTGTGCCTCTGTCATATACCTGCCAGGTGACAGCCATTTATTTCCCAAAGCAGGCTGCCACTGATGATTAGGTCAAAGCAAGCTGGCAGGATGGATACAGGTGGTCACAGCTGCAGACAGAAGTCATCAGGGACAGTATGGATGACTTTCAGCACTGTGGTTTTGAAATAATGGCATAGAATACAGGAGCCAGACAGTGAGAGCCACTGCCATGTGGAACTTCCCTAACTCCCAGGGCTTGTCCTGTGGCCAGCCTCTCCATCTGCAGTGGAGGGAGGGGGGCAATAACAAGTGTGAATTCACAAAAGAGGAACAGGGACATATAAGGTTCCCAATCCTGGGGAGACAAGCTCAGGCCACTGTCACCCTTAGACACTCACCTCAGGGGAGGCGTCAGGAGGATAAGGCATAGCCTCTCAGCCTTGTCATTTCCTCCTTGGATCTTCCTAGCCCACAATGGGCCAGCAAGGAGGCTGGACATATCGGGTACAGCTGTTAGCTCTGTGTGTCCAAGAATGAGAACAAGGCCAAGCCTCGCTTACCAGAGATCCTAACATAGGCTTGTGATGTGGACTGATATCTGATGTCACTCTCCAGGCAGGGATCCAGAGACAAAGCTTGGTCTCTTGATGTGGCTTGGTGAGGGTATGGGGAAGAATGAGGGAGTGAAGTGAAATCCTCACATACTCTTAGTGGGTTGTATGTGCCACCAAATTCAGGGAGGCCAGAACTGGCCAAGCATGGTCATTCATACAAGCAGATATGTCTGGCTGAGGACTGTTCCCCACCCACCACAAGCTTCAAAAATTAGCACCCAAAGAAAGGGAACTACCCCAGTAGTCTTCATCAGATGGTATGTATCCTGGTTGGTTTTATGACAATTTAACAAAAGCTAGAGTTATCTGAGTAGAGGAACTTCAGTCAATATCAGATTGCCTATAGGCAACTCTGTGGGGCATTTTCTTGATTAATTACTGATGTGGGAGAGCCCAGCTCACTGTGGATGGTGTCACCCCTGGCCAGTTGCCCAGGCATGTTTAAGAAAGAAAGCTGAGCAAGCCCTGGGCAGCAAGCTAGTAAGCAGCATTTCTCCATAGCTTCTGCTTTAGTTCCTGCCTTGAGTTACTGTTGCATGACTCCTAAATATTTTTATAAAAAATTGGAGCCAGATATCAGAGTGAAAGCTGAAAGATCAGAGAGACAAAGGAATAAGCCACTAGAGAAACTTCTCACCTCACCAACTCCACAAATCCTCTGACTGAATGCCTCTGAGTACTCAGCCAAAAAGAACTAGTTTTTGTCTCCTCATGCCTTATATACCTTTCTCCACCCAGCCATTTCACTCCCTTCCTAGTGCTGGGATTAATGACATATGTGCTTCCCAAATACTAGTAGCAGAGGCAAGAGATCTCAAGTGCTGGGATTAAAGGTGTATGGCTCCCAAGCACTGGGATTAAAAGTGTATGCCACCACTGCCTGGCTTTGTTTCTCTCCTAGACTGAGTCAATCTCATGTATCAGGGTGGCTCTGAACTCACAGAGATCCAGATGGATCTCTGCCTCTCAAGTGCTAGGATTAAAGGAGTGGTGCCACCACTGTCTGGCCTCTATGTTTAATCTAGTGGCTTGTTCTGTCCTCTGATCTTCAGGAAAGCTTTACTTGATACACAATATATCACCACAGCTAGTAAGAAGGCTCATCTGGTCAAGCTTGCCACCAAGACTGACTATCTGAGTTAAATCCCAGGACTCACATAGAGGAAGGAGAGAACAGTCTCCCTAGTGTTGTCCTCTGACTTCCACACACACTCTGTGCAATGCACATTACCCCCCCTCAATAAATCAATGCACTAAAAATGAATTTATGGGGATGGATGGAGAGGTGTCTCAGTGGTACTTGCAGCTCTATCATGAAGACCTGAGTTTGGATCCTAGCACCTATGTGGGGTGGTTCACAAAAAGCCTGTAATTTTAGCTCCATGGATCTGACACTCTCTTCTGGCCTTTGAGAGCATCAGCACACACTCACTATACACACACTTTCATACTCACACATAAATACAATAAAAACCATTTACAAATGGATTTATGAACCCATTTCCTCTGGTTCCACTCCTCCTGAGCTAGTATACAGATACTAGGAAAGAAAGGTGTTCAGACTGGATGGGACAGAAGTTAGTAGTGATTCACAAAAAGCCTCGACACTCAAAGTCGGTCTTTGGAAGCAGTAAGCCTCACAGTGACTCTTGTATAATATTAGAAGGACCAGCCTTAATATTAATACTTTCCAGGGGCTCAGGAGAGAAACTATTAATGGTGAGGATTATTTTTGGGAAATAGAATCTCAACACATTGAGTTCTATAGTCCACTTGCTTTAATTCCTCTGGGATAACATCCTATATACACAGCTTCAGTTCTGTTCTCAGGCCTACCTCCTTTCTTGCCTGATTTCTCTCTATATTTATCTACTGCTCCCTCTAAGTTCTATCTTAATTCTGCCTCATCTAGGTCCTTTTCATCTTGTTCTTACCTAGCTAATACTACCCCATCTGACTCTTCCTCATCTTCCATCTCATCCACACATACTCTCTGGTCAAAATCCTCATTATTCCTCTCCGTTTCTGTCTCTAAGTTCTCCACGTTCCTCCTAAGTCTTCCAGGAATCCAGTTATAAACCCAAGCAATAGCAATCCCCTGGTTGAGCAAGGTCACCAGGCTTGAAATCTATGAGGCAAGAATTTTCCTCAGGCAGTGACCACCAGGTTTACAGTGTCAAATGGAGGGGTGATAAGAATCATATAGAGGGGCAGTAATTGTTAATTATCATTTGCAACCCAAAAGGGAAGTGACTAATAAATTAACTAAAGACTAAATTTGGGTAATATCTAAGAAGAGGGATCTTATGTGCTCAACTATAACCTTGAACGTGATTGGTAGAAAATGTTAAGAATCTATAAGTTGCTAGGTCAATGGGAGAAAATAAAACTGCCTTCTTTTTCCCTGTGTCTCCTATCTGTCCAAGCTATCTGCCATTTTTCCTGCAGGGTTGGGGAAAGTGTGCTCTGTCACTAGGCAACCTGTGTATAGCTAGATGGCTCTGGTGATAGTTAAAGGGAGATCTGGAACTGGAGGTAAGATTTCGGAAAGGAGGAAGTTAAGCTTAATTGACACATCCGCCAGGCCTTCTCAAAGAGGTAGTCTGGACACTTAAGAGAGTACAGAGGTGTCTCTGATAAGGTACTTTCCTCTGTCTGGGGATGGACCTGGCCGGATGCTGCCAATGATGACAATAATTACAGGGATGCTTGAACTGGGGTTCTGGCTGTGCATAGCTGTCAGCACACAAGGTTGTCTAAATGTTCCTTTAGTAGAGGGGAAATGGTGCCCAATAAATGATGGAAAAGCTACAATAGCACACAAGAAACTCGTAGCAGGAAACGGCTGATAATCAAAAGCCAAATATCACCAAGGCTCCTCAGCTTGACCTCTGGAAGGCCCTTGGCTTCTTCCAGGTATTGGCTTTGTTGTAATCAGCTGAAATCCTACTTGTATATTTTTGTGGCTTGCAGCAGGTGACAACCAAGAACAGACTAGCAGGTGTTTGGACGATTCTCTGCTTTTCAGATTTTCCCTTCTCATTTTTACCCCTCTGTTTTGCCATTTGTTCTTGCTGCTGCTCTATTTATCTATAAAATACCTCTTTCTGAAGTTCCTACTGTCCTAGGAATAGGGAGATGATGGGATTCAAGCACTCATCTTCTGTTTGGTTCTCATAAAGGAGAACTCTGACTCTAGTGTAGACATAACAAAGGGTGCACCGTGACTGGGTGTGCCCAGGGTTGCTGCTCACAGTGTTACCTATACCCTGTGGGGTCCAGGAGCTCCACCATCACCTGTTTCACAGTCAAGCTCCAGCCCCAGAAATTTGCCCAGAATTCTCACAGGACCCTTAACTTGATAAACCTCACTGAGGGCTCTCAAGAGGACCAAACAGTGAAAGGTCAAATGGTTTCTTTTGAGCAACTGGTGTAGGAGTAAAGAAACAGAATCCAGCAAAGGCAACTAACAGCCTTTGCTTTTAAGCATTTCCTTCCTTGTCTCTCAGATCTCATAAAATCTTTTCTTGGCTTGCTAAGTCTCCTGGTCCCAGAGCACATATCCTTCTTCTGGATGACAGTCACTGATGAATGGAATGCCATGCTGCCATCATTTCCCCCACCCCTCTGTTACAGCCAGGCAAAGAAAAAAAAACAAACAAACAAAAAAAACAAAAAGGAAGAAAGGAAGAAAGATCCAGAAGGATGCAATATCACTTAACAACAGAGACATTTAGCTTCCTGGACAGTTACCCAAAGTTCCTCTATAATGTTGGGGCATCCATCTTCAGCCTACAGGCCTAGAGTATATGGCAGACTTTTCTATGAAGCAGGAATTCTGAAGGACTGTCCTGCCTTGTTTTGGCAAAGTTTATCAGTCACTTTCCTCTGTGTCCTGCAGAATGTCTGGCAAACTCCTTTGTGAATCAGGAATTTTGAAGGACTGTCCTGCCTTGTTTTGGCTAAGTTCAACAGTTCTTTTTCCTGTGTGTTCTGCCTGTCCAGTCTGCATACCACATTGTCAGCAGTCAAAGGTAAGAACAGTTTCTTTGCCCAGTGGCTAACATTGCCATAATGAAAGCAAACTCCATAAGGAGTTTCTTCAATGCCCATCATCTCTGAAGTAATTTGGTACTGCCAGGAACAGATGTGTCTCATTGTCATGAAAAACTTTGTTAACAGTGTTTCACTGTCCAGAAAAGCCTAAGTTCTTAAAACATTTTAAATGCCATATTCTGTTGGTCTTTGGAGTGTTCAAAGATTACCTACCTAAATGAAATATTCCTTTGTAGACCTAAAAAATGTAACTATCATGACTATAAGTTATTATCACAGATGACTATTAATCTGTATTTATTAATTATATTTTACAATTTGAAATGAATTGAATAAACATAGTATCCTAAACAAGAGTAGAAATATACATACAGTATAACAAAATTAGCTTTAAATTTGAATCAATAAACTAAAATCCATAGCAATGTAAAATATTTCAAACAAGTTGTTGCTTTTTAAAAGTAGATTTAATAATCTTTTTATCCTATCATATCTATAACCTACATTTCTGGATCACTCTCAATTAAATGTTTTCCTTTATAAGAGTTGCCATGGTCATGATGTCTCTTCACAGCAATAGAAACCCTAATTAAGATAGCCACCATTGAAAAATTCCATGTGGGAGTTCCAGGGGCTTGACCCCTAACTTTTAGATGTGGAGGAAGACAAGACTTCATTTGGGATGCTGGTATGTAAATATCCTCTAGTATAAATGGACATTTCCTATCCTACACACCTGTTCCCAAATAACCAACACAGAGGCTTAATATTACTTATAAATGCTTGGCCAATAGCTCAGGCTTATTATTAACTAGCTCTTATGTTTTAAATTAACCCATATTCCTTATTTATGCTCTGCCACATGGCAGTACCTTTATTAGCATGGCACATTCATCTCCTCTGGCTAGTGACTCCTCACTCTGCCCTCCTTCTTCCCATCATTCTCAGTTTTGTTTTCCTGTTAACTTCCTGCCCAGCTACTGGCCTGTCAGCTTTTTATTAACCAATGAGAGTAATACATATTCATAGTGTAGAAAAGGATTGTCCCAGCCAGGCAATGGTGGCACACGCCTTTAATCCCAGCACTCAGGAGGCAGAGCCAGGCAGATCTTTGTGAGTTTGAGACCAGTCTGGTCTACAGAGCAAGATCCAGGACAGGCACCAAAGCTACACAGAGAAACCCTGTCTTAAAAAAACCAAAAAGAAAAAGGAAAAAAGAAGCAAGAAAGGGATTATCACACAGCATTTCCCCTTTTTGTCTAATTAAAAAGTAAAGGTTTTAACTAACATAGTAAAACTATACACAATAAATACAATAACTATATACAAATATATGCAATGTCCAGTCCATTTGCATTTGACAAATTCTGAGAAAATATTCTAGTATCTATTTTATCTTTGTGAATCTAAAGTTTTGTACCAAATTTATCTTTTATCATAACTAAAGAAAACTATAACTATCTTATCTTCAGCTCCATCAAAACCCCCAGAAGGGTGAAATGTTACCTAATGACAGGGACTTCAAGCTGCCTGGACAGTCATCCAAAGTTCCTCTGCAATGTTGGGGCATCCAACTTTGGCCTACATGCCTAGCCTGTCTAACCTGTGAAGTAGGGGATTTTGATTGACTGTCCTACTTTGTCTTGGCTTCCTATTAGTCCAGTTTGTACAGTAACTGTCAGCAATTGAGGCAAGGGCACTTTATTTGCCACATGGCTAGCTTTTGCCTTATGTAGTTTCTTTGATGCCTATCATCCTCTTTAAAGTAATTGGTGCTGCCAAGAGCAGACGTGTCTCACTGTTGAGAAAAGTCTGTTCTTAAAATATTTTAAATGTCATATTCTGTAGCCCTTTGGAGTGTTTGAAGATTACTTATCTATCTGAAATATATCTCTTCATGACCTTGAAAACCTAACTAACATGACTATAAGATTGCTATTATAGATATTAATATTAATCTCTTTTTCTTAGTTATATATTATATTTTCAAATAAGCTGCATAAACATAATGCCCAAAAAAGAGTAGAAATATATATACAGTATAACAAAATTAACATTAAATTTGTATCAATAAATAAAAATTCATACTAATGTAAAATATGTAAGGATAATAGTTGCTTTTTGGGTTTAAGTAGATTCAATAATCTACCCTTTTATTCTATCATTTATATATCTCTCCTTTTATTTTTAGAATGAGATCCTTGAATCTAATCTCCTTGTTTAGCTTCTTCCTGACCATTACCAATAACAATTTATAACCAACCTCCCTTAAATGATAATAAACATCCATAACCCATTTTGGGGGAATGTGAGCATAGTTTTCTAGGTTACTTCCTATTGACTGGCGGCACTGATAATCTTTGGAGAACCCTGAGAAAATTTAGGATTAGTGTCAAGTCCTGACTAGGGTATTCTGTTAGGCTGGATCATTTCAGCCAGCAGCCTTGAAGCTGTTCTGGATGCATAACTCAGAGGAAATTGCAACAGAGGTGCTCAGAAACATTGGATTATCTGGGCCATCTCTTCCCATAGGACATTTGTCAAGGCGTCTTCCTTGATCAAACCTTAATTTTCTTAACCCAGAATGAATCCAGAGCCTCTCATTTCCTGTGAAATAAAAGCAGAACCTCTTTATCAAAGTAACATATATTTTGACTTAAATTTTGAAGTCAAGATATTTTAAAAATATACAGGTTGGTTTAATCTAGCAGCTTTCATGATCAAATGTTGTAGAACATTTAAGGTGTGTTACCTTTGTTTATGTTGCATTTGCTTAACTCCGTGAAGCTGTGTTACTGTGCCTATCTAAGATACCTGATGGTCTAATAAAAAACTGAACAGTCAATAGCAAAGCAGGAGAAAGGATAGGTGGAGCTGGCAGACAGAAAGAATATAGAGAAGGAAAAATCTGGGAGGAAATAAAAATAGTAGTCAGAGAAGGAGGAGGACTCCAGGGGCCAGCCACCCAGCTACACAGTAAGCCACAGAGTAAGAAACAAAGAAAGGAATACAGGAAGAGAACAGGAAAAGCCTAGATGCAAAAGGTAGACAGGATAAATTAAAGTTAAGAAAGACTGGCAAGAAACAAGGCAAGCTAAGGCCAAACATTTATAATTAAGAATAAGCCTCTGTGTGTGGTTTAGTTGGGATTTGGGTGGCAGCCCCCCACAAAAGACCAAAAACTAACAACAACAATCAAATATCTTTTAGCAGTTATGATCTGTTCATTAGTAGTCAAAAAATTTAAAGACAACACAAAAACATTCAGTATCCCAGACTCTGTGTATTTTCCATCTTTACACTACTTATTTTATTTTTCATTACTCTATTCCTTTTTAAAGACTTTATTTTAAAACTATATTTTTCATCTAAAACTGTATATATTCTTTTTTCCTCTCTCTTAAGCTATGAATATTTTTTATAGACACTGTAACCCATTTAGAGGCTTTTTTGTCTGAATCTGTCCTTATTGCACATTGGTAACCTTTTCTGCCTGCATGAGCAAAAAAACTGCTATATAACTTAGATCACGGTGTGTTGGTTCTGGCTCCTCCCCCTTGGTAAGAGGCTACTCTCATGGTGATGGAGGTACATTTACCAACAGCTCTGAAAGCCATGTTTACTGCCCCAACTCTGGAAGTTTCTGGGTCCACACCGTCACTGAGTAGCATGCTGCTTGCTGCTCATAAACCCCATTTAAGTGTTTGGTAGCAGGGCCTCTAAAAAGAGCTGCCCATTTTTGCCACTAGCTTTGAGCCAGGAAGCCATCTCTTAAAGGAGCCATGCCTCTGCTCACTACCAGCAAACAGATCCCATATGAGAAAAATGCAGCTACCAAAAGCCCTGTTTGACTCCATTCTTGTGTGTCTAGAATTCTTTTTTAAGCTTTGTTAGGTTCTATGTGGAAATTTCAGCCCCACATTGAGCACCATATATAAAGATATTTCCTGTTCCAATCACCTGTTCCCAAATATTGGGTAGCTGCTTCCCAAATTACTGCACAGAGGCTTATATTAATTATAAAGGTTCAGTCAACACCTCAGGCTTATTACTAACTAGCCCTTAACTTTATTTACACCTTGCCATGTGGCAGTACCTTTATTAGCATGGCACATTCATCTCCTGCCCCCTTGCATCTGGCTGGCAACTCCTCACTCTGCCCTTCTCCTCATCATCCTTAGTTTGGTCATCCAGCCTAAACTTCCCACCTGGCTACTGGCCAATCAGTGTTTTATTAAACCAATTTGAGTGACAAATCTTTATAGTGTACAAGAGGATCATTCCACAGCACTCTAGCCATTCCTTGACAACACAACACACAAGTAGTTATGGACATTTTAAAGCCTTGCAACTAGGTTTTCCCCTCCTAAGCTCTGGGAGATGACAGCATTAAGATGTCTTTAGAAATCTCTGTGCTGCTGGAGTCTGGCAGCAGACAGGAGGTACAATCTGTACCTCTTCTCATCTACTACCCAAGTACAGAACCCTGTGGCCATCCTTAGTACTACCCAGGCCTGCTGGCAGCCAGGGTCTCAATACCGTTGGTGATGCCAGCCCTGAGGCTGAGGGCAAGTTCTACTGCTCACAGCCTGGCTGCATGAACAAGTCACCCTAAATGGCATAAATTTGCTCAGACATGGGTTGGCCCAGCAAAGACAACAAGATTCAGTGTCAGTAGCTGGACAAAGTCTTGGCCATCATGTCAGAAAGGAGCTAAAAGGGAGCAGTGTCCCCAGGGTAGAAGTGCTGCTTCTAGAGGATCAAGGCAAGAAAGAGAGGGAAGGATCTGTGGGGAGGCTCAGATCTAGTACAAACATGACAGAAAAGAGCATTTGTGGGGCTCTTCTAGAGGACCAAGGTTCAGTTTCCAGCCATATTAGATGGTTCACAACTAACTATCTATAACTCTAGCTTCCAAGGAGATCCAACCCCTCTGGTCTCTGCAGGCACCCAAATGCACATGTACTTAGCCACACAGAGACACACACATATGTACATAATCAAAAATTTAAAAAAATTTAGATTATTCTGTGTATGAGTATCTAGCCTAAATATATGTATGTGTACCACTTGCTGCCAATGGAAGTCAGTGTTACAGATGGCTGTGAGCCACCATGTGGGTGTTGGGAACTGAACTCAGGTCCACTGCAGGAAAAAAAAAAAAAGCAAGTTCTCTTAACCCTGAGCCGTCTCTCCAGCCCCTGAAATAAATACTTAAAAAAATAAATAAAGATCCTGTGTGTATTCAACAGCCACACTCTGGGTAGTTGAGGGGTCTGACTACCAGGTTCAAATAACCTCCAGTGACTTTGGATACACTTCATTTCTCTGTCATCTGGATTCCCTTATCTGAGAATCTGCCAGATTCAGGGAACCTCCCCACAAGCAGCTCAGGAATGACACTGGGGTCATTTCAAAAGGTGAGAAGGATTCAGTCTGGTCGCCAGGAAGAGAAACATCTCTTTTCTAAGGCTCAGGGGTGTTGAGCCTCAGGACACTACACATTCTTTGCAAACAGTAGGCTGAGAGAAAAACTATTTCCAGTCAGGACGAGACACATGGGCCAGGAAATAAGGAAGGTGAGGCCCAGACTGCTCAAACAGAAGTTAGAGGCTCAACTTCCAGCGTTTCCTCTTCACTGGGCTGGGTCACAGGCTAAATCGTGGGGCAGGAGTCTGGAATGATCAGCTTGGCTCTGTGAATGGCTGCTTGCCATGGCAACAGGCACTGCGGAGATCATCTCCGGAAATTCAGAGCCTGTTCTGTAGTTGAAGAGTTTCTCTCCATCCCGCCAACCCCTGCAGTCCTGCAGCCCACTTATAAAATAAACACACAGACGCTTATATTATTTAAACTGTTTGGCCTAATGGCTCAGGCTTCTAGCTAGCTGTTCTTATATCTTAAATTAACCCATTCCTATTAATCTATACTTTGCCACGGTGGCTCGTGGCTTACCAGATGACCTTACATTTTCCTTGTGATGGCGGCGGCTGGCAGCGTCTCTTTCCTCAGCCTTTATTTCCCAGCCTTCTCCTCTTTCTTGTCCCGCCTACCCTATGCTTCCTGCCTGGCTACGGGCCAATCAGAACTTTGTTTATTTTAAGCAATCAGAGCAACCCATTTGACATACAGAACATACCACAGCACTGTTCTAATAGGAACATGTTCTGATGGGCACCTGCTGCCCAGCGACACCTCAGAGCTCTTTACTGCGAGGGCAAGCTGCTTCTAGGAGGCCTTCCGGTGGGGATCTGGACTGGAAAAAGGTCCCACGCTCCCATGTCTCCTCAGAGCCCACTTTTCCTCCAGCCAGCTTTCAAATCATGTCCAGTCTCACATCAGCCGACAGTGGGTGTGAAAAAGCAAGCAAATTGGGCACAGAATCTGTCCAGAACCACCTCGCAGATTTCCCAGCCTCGGCCTCAGCTTCCGCCAGCAGAAGGCAGCAAGCTGGAGAATGCTGCCTTCCCGCTGCTTGCTGAGCCAAGCATTGCTGCTTCTCCTAGTAGGCTCACCCATTCATCCTTCCAATGCACCAGCAGCTCCAGCAGTGACAAAAATTGACAGGCTTTCCAGGAAGCAGTGGAGGCTGCGCTAGGCCTCCCCCTGGTGGCGGCGGTGAACAGGATGCATCTACCAGCACCTCTCTTCTCCTTTCCGCATTGCTGATATGCATGGCACTGATGCCCACTACCCCCAGACACCAGGAGGCTTCCCAAATGTCACCCTCTCAAAGTGCTATGACTCTCCACAGGGACTAAGAATAAAGATAGTCCGAGATGTCAGCATTCTCTGGATATGGCCTCCACTAAAGGGAACTCCCCAGTCAGTGTTCATTCCTGCTCAAGCTGAGTTATGGTCTTACCGTCTCACCCCAGGTTGGAACTTCCCTATTTTAGTTGACTTGGGCTATATAGTAAAATGCCATAAATGGGGTGGGGAGAGGGAGGTGGTCATAAACAATGGAAGTGCTTTTCCTGTAGTCTGGAAGCTACAGAGTTCAGTCAGGCTCCTGGGGGTTCTGTCTGATGAGGGCTTGCCTGCCTATTGCAGAAGCCTGTGTGGGGACTCTCTTGGATTCCTTTATGCAAGTGCTAATCTCATTATTGGGCTCTGTAACTATGACCAAATTACCCCCTCTCCTCTCCTTGGGATGAGGATTTCAATTCAGGAATTTAGGGGCAAGAGAGATAGTCATGTTCAGGTCTCACTGCACGCTCACAATTCGGTGTAGTCCTGTTCTTTCTCCTTATCTCCTATACTCCAGCCACCATTGTTCAAATTAAGGCTGGATCCACTGATACAGGGGACATTGAGAGGCAACAGAGCCAGGCGGTGGTGGCACACGCCTTTAATCCCAGCACTCGGGAGACAGAGCCAGGCAGATCTCTGTGAGTTCAAGGCCAGCCTGGGCTACCAAGTGAGTTCCAGGAAAGGCGCAAAGCTTCACAGAGAAACCCTGTCTCAAAAAAAACAAAACAAAACAAAACAAAACAAAAAAGAGGCAACAGATAGGAAAAGAAGGCTGTCCATCTGCAACCTAAGATCCAGAAACTTCAACCTAACTGATAAAACCCAAATGTTCTAGACACAGAGCTCAACTTCCTAGAGACTATCAAACAAAGCTCAACAGATGAAAGCACCTGCCACCAAGCCTGAGTTTGATCCCTGAGACCACAAGAAAGAAGGAGAGAACTGACTCCTGCAAGCTGTCCTCTGACCTCTACATGAGTGCTGTGGTTTGCACACACAAATGAATAAATACAAAAATGCTGTGGATATGACTCTGTATAAATGAAGTGCTGATTGGCCAGTAGCCAGGCAGGAAGGATAGGGTAGGCGGGACAAGGAAGAGGAGAAGGCTGGGAACAGGAAGGCTGGAAGGAGGCACTGCCAGCCGCTGCCAGGAGAAGCAACATGTAAAGACACCGGTAAGCCACAAGCCATGTGGCAAAGTATAGACTAACAGAAATGGGTTAATTTAAGATGAAATAAGTAGATAACAAAAAGCCTGCCACGGCCTTACAGTTTGTAAGCAATATAAGTTTCTGTGTGTTTACTTGGTTGGTTCTGAGTGTCTATGGGCCTGGCGGGTGAGAGAGATTTGTCCTGACTGTGGGCCAGGCAGGAAAACTCTAACTACACAAAAACAACAGAAAATGATTCCCAAGGCCAGAATGTCTGTGACCTTGAGTTTTATTCCATCAGCATTCCTCTCATCTCTAAATCGAACAACACACCTCATTAAATCTCCTTACAGAGCTATTGAGATGGCTCAGTTGGTAAAAAGTACTTTATTTGCAAACATTTAGTTTGAGCCCAAAATCCATATTAAAAAATAGGAAAAAAAAAAACCAGGCATGATGCATGCTTATAACCCCAGCCCTGGGAAGAGGAGACAGACAGATCCTTGGCCAGACAGCCCAGCCCCATGACATAGGTCAAGATAGTGAGATACCCTGTCTCAAAAATCAGTATGGAGGAGACTGAAAAGATGGCTCAGTAGTCAAAAGTACTGCTCTATCAGAGGACTGGAATTCAGAACCTAGAACCCACTCTGGCTGGCTCACAAATACCTCTAACTTCAGCTCTAAGAGATCTGATAACACCCTCTGACCTTCATGGGCACCTCCACACACATGTGCACATACAACAAAATACATAAACAAAAAGGACAGTACCTGAGGAACAATACCCCAAGGTATTCTCTGACCTTGCAGCACATACCCACACATGTGCAGCCAAACACAAACACATACCTATTTCATTTACACAGGAAATTCTTTACTGTAAGAGAAATAAATAACCAGTTCATATAATTTTTATTTAATTTTTAAACTTAAATTTTAAGCTTTGTTTCATCTTTGAACCTTCTTGTGAACTACATCCTTTGACTAACATAACTTTAAAAGCCCCCAAAACACACATACATAGCCATCATAGACACTAATGATAACTCTCTCCATGAGAAGCCCATATTTATGTCCAATTGTACTAAGGCCACAGCAGGTCTTTGAATTTTCAAAGCCTGCAGAAACACACTAATGTCCCAACTTCCTTTCTGGTGCCTGAAGGGCTGGCAGTACCCACTAAAAGCCTTCTGCCTCACAAGACAGAGAGCTGCTCTACAGATCCACCCCTTTTAAAAGCCAGTGTGGTACAGATACTGACTTGGAAACCTCCTGCAGTGACTAAACCACTGGTCACCACAGCAGGTCTGTGTACCTAAAGTCACTTCTCTAGTTTTAGGAGGGTCTTTCCACTTCTGACCCAGGTAGCTACCACTGACCCCCTCCCCAGCCCTAGGCTGCTCCCAAAGCATATATTTCTGCCTCCCCAAACTCTGGTTTGTGCCACCCCAATTGCTATAGGGTCCATGGTTGTTTCTTTGTGTCCATGTGCCCCTGCTTGACCATGGGACACAGACTCCACTATTCATCCCAAGGTGACTAAGAAGCATTGTGGACAGAAGATAGTTGATCCCCATTGTAAGATCAATTGCTAAACAGTCTTATTAATAACAAACCCAGAGCCAGATATTGGGGTGAAAAACTGAGTGATCAGAGCACTAGAACAAGCCATAGCCAAGCTCACCTTACCAACCCTCAGCCTCCAGAGAGCTACTTCCTGTATATCCACACCTATATGCCTTCCTGTTCCTACCATCTCACTTCCTCTCTTTGCCCAGCTACATCACAGGAAGATGGATGGATCTCTGTCTCTGGAATGCTAGGATAAAAGGTTTGTACTATCAGTGCCTGACTTCCATGTTTAATATAGTGGCTGGCTTTTTCCTCTGATCTTCAGATAAGCTTTATTTGGGTACACAAATAAAATATCACCACACTCCATTATCAGCTCAACTGGATTTGGGATCTTCTAGGAGATAAAACCCTGAGTGTGTCTACAAGAGTGTTTCCAGAGAGACTTAACTGAGAAGACCCACACTGAATGTGAGCTGGGATCCCAGACTGAATATAAAAAGATGAAGAAAAAAGTGAGCCAAGCATCAGAATCCATGTCTCTGTATCCTAACTATGGACTCATATCCAGTGCCTCATGCTTCTATCAACACAGCCTTGAGCTGCTCTCACCCACACCTTCCCTGCCATGATGGACTTTATCCTCAAAGTGCTAGGAAAATCAACCCTTCCTTCCTTAGGTTCTCATTACAAAGCCCATCTATATAGTCACATAACACACATCTGAACTTCCAAGGGGGGCCTAAAGCACACCACCTAGAAGGTGGGACAATCTCCCCAGAAGGTCAAGCACCCCAGTGCTTTATTTTAGAGCTTCACACTGGATTCTGCCCTTGTCTGGCCCAACTCTCTCATCTGATCATGCATTCTGCTTCACAAGTAGAGTTGGGCTGGGTAAGTCCAGGACCCTGGCTTGTAAACAGTCTGCTTGAAGCCATTAGAGGATCAAAAGGACATCAATCACAGCCCTCACAAGCAGGTCAAATGTTTGACCTGAACAGCACTTCCTGGGGTACAGGGTTCCAGAGAGTTTGTAGAAGTTCTGGAGTTGGGATCTCCCTAGTCTTTATTCTAGCCTACAGATACCCCTGTTTGTGTATCTGCTGTTGAAAGACCACAGGATGCTGTTCTTCTCAGAACTCCTTACCTTTGCTAGTTCTCTATAATTTATAAGCAACTGGCTATCAGGTCTTTGGGGATAGTGGCAAAGAATGGAAAGGGGGGTGTTTTTAAGGAGTCATGAATAAAAACTTGGCCTAGAGATGTAGCTCAATGGGTAGAGTGCTTCTCTAGTATGCTCAAAGCTCTGAGTTTTATTTCTAATCCTGAAAAAACTGGATACAGTAGCCCATGCCTGTAATCCTAGCATTCAAGAGTAGAAGCAGAAGTATCAGAAGTTCAAGGTCATCCTCAGCTACATGGTACATTTGAAGACAGCCTGGGTTACGATCTTCTTAGTCACCAGGTTCATAACTGGGATGGGTGATAGGGTATGTGTCACATGAACACAAAGAAACACACACACACACACACACACACACACACACACACACACACACACACACACTTGCAATCAACAGGAAATCAGGGGCAGCACAAACCAGAGTCTGGAAATGTAAACTATGGGGTGAAGCCAGAGATAACAACACTTTCTGAATATTAAGGGGGCAAGAAGACCCTGGCCAAACTAGACAAGTGGCATTAGCCACATGAGCCCACTGTGGTGGCCAACAGCTGTTTAAAAATAGTAAAAATAAATAAACAATAAAACATTAGTAATTTAAAAGCTAGTTGGTCCATACCTGAAGGCTTGCCATGTCAGGGCACCTTGTGGCTAACTAGCCTCTCTTTTCCCCACTGCCCTGTACCCATGCCTTCCTGGGAGCATTCTCACCCTCTGCCAGGCACCATCTGTGATGTCATTGCAAGGCTGGAGAGCAGCCATGAGTTGGCGCAAGCTGAGAGTGAAGATTATGGGCCTATGTGCTGGACCTGGCTCAAGGGACCTTGGCTCTCTCCTGATTTGATGGCTGGAGAGGGCTCCAGCTGCATGAAGAGTGGCCTCCCAGGGCTGACAGATGGGCAGCCCCAGGAGAAGCCACATGGCAGGGCTTGTTGTTAAACGCAGCTCATTAGATTTTATCCCCAAGATGCTGCCGACTTGGCAGGAACACACCTGTCCCCAGCAGAAGCAACCCACAGTGGACTGTAGTGGGGAGGTTAGAGTAGTGATGTACCTCTTCCAGACCTCAGAGCTCCTATTTCTTTTGGGATGACCTCAGGGAAAGCCTGAAGAGTATGTTGGCTGTGGCCAAGGGTCTTCATTTTCCAGCCTCCCCAGGAAAAGTGGAGCAGTCAAGGTGGAAAGAAAGCCAGGTCTCCCTACTGGCAGAGGCTGGACTCTAAAAACAACTACACCAGGGATGAACTAGCAATCACTTTAGGCAATGTAAACCCAAATCCAACATATGAATACAGTGTCAGGATTTGAAATATTGAGAATGTAACTATTTGTAACTGTGAAAGCCATTAATGGGCTATACAGACAGAAGGCCATAGTTTGCCAAGTCCTGGACTTTTTGTGGGTCAGGATGCCATCAGAAAAGGTCATCTGTAGATCTCCTCTAAAGTAGTGTTCTCTCACGAGGGCACTATGGAGGATTCTGGGGAGAGCTGACCTTGTAATACCTCTGCACACCAACCTCTGTGACAACACCTGCATTACTTCTCATTATTGTGACCAAATACCTGACCAGACAGGCAGAAAGTTTTATTCTGGTTCAGTTTCATGGTAGAGAAATCACATCAGTTGGACCAGCACCTTCTAGTCTCAAATTGCAGAAATGAGTTCAAAGGGTGCTTTGTAGGGACCCCCAGCAGTGCTCAGTCTTGCTGTTTCCCCAATCCCTGTTTACAGATATAATGGTCAGTGCTAGGTCAACCTGCCCAACTATCTTAAAACAACTCGATAATTTGTCAGGAATTACTTGTAGGTGGGCCCCAGGACCTAAGCCAGCCACATATGCAGCCACTTACTCCATTCTGGTTCCCTTATCACTAAATGTTATTACTCACCCTTCCAATTCTCAGAAAAAACAGCAGAAAGAGGTGTGAGTGTGACACCAGGTAAGCGGGCCAGAAATCTTTCCAGGGACACTTGGAGCCAATCCCTCACCTCACTTAGACCCATCTTCCCCACCTGTAAAAGGTGTAGCCACGTGCCCAGCTCATGTTGGTTGTTGAAGTACCCAGTGTTACTCATCTATACTTGGCTCAGGTTAGTCCTCAGTGGCAACTTATAGGATTCACATATGAAATGGCAGCGCAAAAATATCCAAAGACATGGACACAGGAGTAAAGGATGCAGAGAGAGAGAACTACCATGGGTGAGGCAGGGAGGTGCTGATCTGAGCAGAGTGGGGGACAGAGCTCATGGGATGACTGAAGACTGAGTTGCCACTGTACCTCATTTCTCAGGGCAGCACCCATGAGTCTCTGACATAAAGGTGAGAGAGACATGGAGAAGTATGTGTGATAATGTTAATAGTCAATTAGAACCTAGAATCACCTGAGAGATAGGCTGCTAGGCATGCCTACAGGAGGTTATCTTGACTACATTCATTGAAATGAGAATTCCCTAGGACTATGTATGTGGAGAAAAATAACAGCAGAAGCATGAATTCATCACTGTCTTAGTCACTGTTCTATTACTATGAAAAGACACTATGTTTGAAGCAACTTTTATAAAAGAAAGTATTTAACTGGAGGCCTGCTACAGTTTCAGAGGTTTAGTCCATTATCATCATGGCAGAGAGCATGGTAGCAGGCAGGCATGGTGCTGGAGAAGTAGTTGAGAACTACATTGTGATCTGAAAGCAGAGACAGAAAGAGAGAGATCAAGAGAGTGGGGGTACCTGGCTTTTGAAACCTCAAAGCCCACCCCCAGTGGCACACTTCCTCCAAGGCCACACCTACTCCAAAAAGGCAAACCTTCTAATCCTTTTCAAATAGTGCCATTTCCTGGTGACTAAGCATTCAAATATATGAGCCAACTTGGGTTCTGTTCCCAACACACAATCAGGCAGCAGACAACCACCTGTAACTCTAGTTCCTGGGAATCTGGCACCCTCTTCTGGCCCCTTCACATATGTAGTATATGTAAACTCATACAAGTATACACACACACACACACACACACACACACACACACACACACATTTTTTTAATGCGTATAGGTAGTTTGCCCATTGCCCATATGTCTGTCTGTGCACCACACGTATGCCTGGTTCACACAGAGGCCAGAAGAGGGCATCAGATCTGGAACTGGAATTATACATAATTGTGAGCTGACATATGGGTTCTGGGAATATAATCCAGATCCTCTGGAAGAGCAGCCAGTGCTCTTAACCACTTTTCCAGTCCCTACACGTAAATTTTAAAACATGGAAGTTGTTGTCTATTCTAATTTGAATATTTAATTTCTCCACAGTTTTATGGAGACAGTATTGAGAACTTCTTCCTGAAATGATGGTGGGAAGATGGTGGAGACTTTAGGAGGTGGGACGCAGCTAAAGGAAGATCACTGGGACAATGGCTTTGGAGGTTATATCGGGTTCCTGTCCATCAGAGTTAAAGAAGACCCTCTACCATACAGTTCTGCTATCATGATATTCTGACCAAGTACACAGGGCCAAGCAGCCAAAGACTGAACTCTTTACAAATCAATCAAAATAAATCTTCCCTCATTTATATTGTTTCTGTAGGTATTTGTTCATACCCATGATGAAACTGACTAACATATATCTCACATAACAAGAAGTCTGAGGGCAGGAGACTCAGGTAGTGGTCACATCTCCATGACATAGGACTACTTACTCTGGGAGCTTATTTCACTGCTCTTGCTCTCCTGGTTTTAAGATAGCTGTTGCAGCCATCATTCCCCCACAAAACACTTGCATCCCTGACATGGAGAGAGATGCTTTCTCATCTACATCAAGTTCTTTATAGTACCATTGGCCAGAACTGGGTCACATGTCTAATCCAAAAGCAATCTTTGGCAGAGAAGAGACACCTGAGCCAGAGTTTACCCTACCATCACCACTTGAGTGCATCATGCCCCATACCTGACCACAGTTAGAATCCTGTTGGAAGAAGGATGGTGCAATTGATGTGGTGGAAACCAACTGAAATGCCAGGCCTTACTAGAAATTTTGCTTTTTAGTCTCTGGATATTTCTAACCAGAGAGATCATACTGTTGAGACAAGTGAGTCATCATGCCCTTCTGACAGAAGTCTGGTGAATTAATGCTTCCATCCAAATTCCCAGGGAGATGCAGATGCATGGACAGGATAAGCCAATGAAATGTTGGGCTGTCCTTGGAAGGTTGGTTGTCATCACAGCAGGAGCTGAAAGACTGTTTATAGAGATGTGCTGGACTGGAGTCCCTTGCATAAGGATTTTGTAATTAATGGCTTTTATTCATCCACTCTATGATGGGCACTCTGCTAAGACACAACAGAAACAGTTCATAAAACACAAAGAGGAAAATCAAATTGGATGGGATGAGAGTGCTCTCCTGGCTCTGCTGAACACTGTTGAAGCCACCATGACAACAGACCAGGAACAGGAAAATACCAACATTTTCATTCTAGCTCTGGGCCTCGGGTACTTCATTTGTAAAAATAAGCTTTGGGTGTTAAGGTCAAAATCTTTGCAGTTCTGTCTTCTCTAACTACAACTTTGTACCACAAATGATAGCAGAGCCCAGAGGGCTGAAACCAGCAGTACTATAGACTATAGTCATTCTCTTTAGATTGATAAAAATAATGTCCTGCTGATAATTACAATATTACTGACTGTGGTGGTGGTGGTGACAGTGTTGATGATTGATAATGGTGGTAGTGGCAATGATGACAGTAATGATGGTGATGATAACAGTACTTATGATGATGACAGTGGTTGGGACAGTGATGGTTGGGATGATGGTAGTGTGTGGTGGTTTGTGTTCCCCAAAATATTGTGCACCCTAATAAACTTATCTGGGGTCAGGGCACAGAACAGCCACTAGATACAGAGGCTAGAAAATGGTGGCACTCACACCTTTAATCCTAGCATTCCAGAGGCAGAAATCCCTCTGGATCTCTGTGAGTTCAAGGCCACACTGAAAACAGCCAGGCATGGTGACTCACGCCTTTAATCCCAGGAAGTGATGGCAGAAAGCAGAAAGGTATATAAGGCATGAAAACCAGAAACTAGAAGCTTTTGGCTGGTTAAGCTTTTAGGCTTTTGAGCAGCAGTTCAGCTGAGACCCATTCGGATGAGGACTTAGAGGCTTCCAGTCTGAGGAAACAGAATCAGCTGAGGAACTGGCAAGGTGAGGTAGCTGTGGCTTGTTCTGCTCCTCTGATCTTCCAGCATTCACCCAATACCTGGCCTCAGGTTTGATCTTATTAATAAGAACTTTTAAGATTCTTGCTACAGTTGTGTTGATGGTAGTAATGGTAATGATACTTAACTCACTGAGTCCTTGCTGTATGATGTGCATCAGTGTACATGTTTGGTGTCATTTAATTTCTTCAAGAACTATAAACCATGTACTTTTAAAAAATAAAGCAACATCTCATTTAGTCTAGTCTAACCTCAAATTCTTTATGTATCCAAGAATGATCTGAAACTTCTGATCCTCTACCTACATCTCCTGAGTGCTAGGATAACAGGTTTGTGCCACCATGCCAGTAAACCAGTTGTTTTTATTATTGCCATGTAACAGATACTGCAACTAAGGTTTAGGGAGAGTCTTGGCTAAGGTCACTTATTATGATCTACTTATGTGTCCCTATCCTTAGCTCAATGTCCATATATTGAGGCCCTAAACCCCAGTGTTACTATTTCAAGTCACAGCCTACAACATAATTAAGGTTACATGAAGTTGTAAGTGTAGGCTCTAACTCAGAATAATTGATGTCCTTATAAGAAGAAGAAGAGATGCAGGAGGGGTGGTTCAGTAGTTAAGAGTACTGGTTGCTCTTGCAGAGGACCCAGGTTCAATTCCTAGCACCCACATGGCAGCCCACAACCATCTGTAATTCTAGTCCCAAGGGATCCAATGCCCTTTTCTGGCCTCCACAGATAATGTACACACATGGTACACAGATATCCATACAGGAAAAATGCTCATACACATAAAATAATTTTTAAATTAAAGGAAAAAACAATAGGAGGTAAATCATGTGTGGTCACAGTAAATTGACAGCCATCTGTAAGCCCAAGAGACTTTAGAAGCAACCAATCCTGCCTATATTTGACCTTGGGCATCTATAGTATTTGTCTGGCAGCTCCAGTTGACCAATAAATACCCAATGGTAAAACCAACATTAGAACCAGATGGTTAGGTTCCAAGCTAATATTTCTAAGAACCTCATCATCTATAATACAACCCTTTGTTTGCAGGGATGAGAAGTGTCTTTATGTCTGGGTTAAGTGTAAAATATAGTAGGTGCAAGATGATCACTTCTCATCCCATTCCCTCCTTCCTTTGTATTATGGATGATAATCTATTCAGGAGTAGCCAAGACCCACATTTTGGATAGAACTGGTCCCAGGGAAATATGAATGAGAACAGTGGGTGGCTTTCAACCATCTGGGTAATTTGCAGGGCTGGGTCATGCCTAAAATTGCGGACCTGGAAGAGATTTGGACAAGAAATGGACAACAATATCACCATCTGCTTCCATGGAAGAGTCTTGGATACCACTCCAACCAAACAGCTCTGAGTTTCACTTATGCTTTCCCCAAGGCGTGGGGCCTTGGGCAAGTCACTTCTGCCTCTGGGCCTATGTCTCCATCTGTCACATAGAAAGGAGCATCTGACTCGACAGTGGGCCTATGAGGATGAGAGCAGTTGCTAAATGAGAAGCTGTTTCACAGATGGTCTGAATTCAGTACCACTTAACCCCAGGGACTACCTAAATCTCCTTAGCATCATCAAAGAAAAGCCCACAGTTACAAATCCCCTGGCAGATACTGCCAGTAATTTCTGGAAGGAGCTGATTATAAATTATAGATCATAGCTTCTTGAGTCAACTGTGATTCTGGATCTTGCCCACTTGTCTACTAGGATCTGGGCTGACTCTCCTTGGAGTGCTGTTCATGGCCTCGGGGGTCTCTACTCCCCTGCAGTGGCTACCTCCTGCTCCAGATTTTCTTCCCAAAGAGCAAATGCTCCTTGCTCTGGTGTTGAGAAGATGCTCTGGAAGGACTCATAAAAAATGTCCTCCCATTGGACCCCAAGAGCTTGTAACCCCTACACCTGAGCCCTAGCCCCAGCTCCTCTGAGTATGTCCACCGTATCTGCCTCTATCCTTGGACAAAGACTCCTTATCAGGAAATCCAGGAAGAGAAACAGAATCTCTTGATGGCATTATATCTTTAAGACTAGGAGACTGCCAAAAGGCCAGTTCTCTGAAGGATCTTACCTGCCTGTGGGATTAAAAGAGGCTCCTTGGCTTCCACCCTGTGGACCCCACCCTTCCCACCTACCCTAAAGTCATGCTTCCAAAGCCATAAGATGCAGTGGAGTCCCTTTCCATTCCCCAAGCCTGCTTCCAGAAACCCAGTCAGAAGAGTAGAAGATCATTGGCCCATGCTGTCCCCTTTAGCTTTGTCTTTTGACAAGTTGTTCTTCCCCTCTGAGATCTTTCCCTCATCAGGAAATGGACTAGTAATGAATTAAGAATGAAGTTGCTGTCAACATCCACATCACCAATGATGTTCTGGGAATGAAAAGAGATGATGCACTAAAATGCTTGGCACAGGCCTGACAGGTGAGTCTCAATCACATCAGGTAGGTGATAAAGACTTGGACTTCCCAGTATACAAAACCTAAGTATGTGACAATGAAGGCTCCCTTTGTTTTTGTGCCTTGGACACCTTGATCTCTTCAGTCCTACTCAGAAAATGTGTGCAGGTGACCTTGAGAGACATAAGAGATGCAAAAGTCCTGAATCACCTGACTTTGGCCTTAGCCTTGGGGAGAGTAGAGAGCAGAGCTCAGCCTGCAGGGAGCACATTTCCTGGCATCAGCAATACTTCTACAGTCTTCTCCGGGACTGTATTCTCATCTTAAAGGCTAATGACATTTGTCCCCCCTCATTATCTTCATCACAAAGCCATGTGAAACCAAATAATATACTAGAGGGAAAGGCTTTGTATACCACTGTGGGATGGACCACTCAAAAGGTAATGTTTATGAGGATTGTTGCTACCTACGAGTCCACTCACCATAGCCCAGCCTTGTTCCTAGCAAGTTCAAAGACACTCCAGCTATTAAAAGTCTCCATTAAAAATAGCCAGATGCCATTCAATTCTTTTGCTTCATCTTTGTATGTAAAGTAAATAAAGTAAAATTATCCAACACGGGAGCTGGTAATGAAGTGCTTGATGGTAGGACCCATTTACCTTTTTTCCAATTTAGCTTTTTTAACCACCACTACAAATTACCCATTGCCACTTTTGTTGAATTAAATTGTAAGGAAAATTAGGAAACAGCTCAGATTTTAATCAATGTTTGCCTTGACTATGAAAAAAGAGGCTCCTCTTTCGCCTGTCTCTAATGAGAAGTGTTAATTATCTTGGTTACATGCTAGCAAATTAATTATGAACTAATGAAGTTAAAGGAGGTCATTTGTTAAGGGAAACTGATTACAAATTGTTAACTCTGGGGGATTAAGTGGAAAACCACTGTTAGAAAAATGGTTTTTAAAATTAGACCCAATATTTGATTTGTGAAGTTGCCCAGGAGACAGGATGCATAACAAAGTACCCTCCCCCCATTCCACAGATCACAGAGTTCTGTCAGTCTACAACAGAGGGCACTACTCTGGACACCATTTACCTCTGTTGGGTTGTTAGGGTTGATAGACAGTAACTATAGACATTTCCTTTCTTGGTATGTGTGTATTTATTTGAGTTGTGGGAAGGGACTTGGGGGAATTTAGTGGAATCCATGAAAAAGACAGTTGGGTGCTGGAGAGATAGCTCAGTCAGTAAAATGTTTGTCTTGAAAGCATACAGGCCTGAGTTCAATTCCCCCAGAACCCACATGAAAAAGCTGAGTACAGTGGCATCTGCTTATAATCTCAGCACTGAGGAGATGGAGACAAACATTCCTGGGATTCACTGGCTGACCAGTCTATTCAAATCAGCAATTTCCAAGCCAGTGAGAAGTACTGTTACAGGAAATAAAACAAGGTAGATGTTATCCTAAAGAATGGCATACCCTAAAGAATGGATCTCTGGCTTACACATGTACATGCACACATGTACAGGTATACCTACACAACACATGAGCACATACATATCTACATATATATGCCAAAAATTGTAAGAGGGTAATTGGAAAGTGTGGGCAGAGAGCAAGTCATCTTGCTGGGGATGGAACATAAACACCCTGATATACACTGAAGCCTCCAGCCCAGTCCTAAGGCAGTGCTGTATTCCCCAAACATAAACCCAGTGTGGCGAACAGAAACTGTCACACTGGCTCAGGTTTCCAAAAGCTGAATGAGACACAGGATTCCTGGTTTAGTCAACAGCTGGTTCTGCATTTGGGCACACAAGCCAAGAGAGCTGAATTACACCTCTCCATGTCTGCCTACTGTGATGAGCCATGTCTGAGATGCAAAAAGAGGGGAGAAGACTGAGCTCTCTGGTGTGAAGTGTGTCCAAGGATGTGAGTGCCCTGCAGAGGATGATGAAAACGGCTGCTTGCCTCTTGTGTTAGTTATTTGTATCACTACTGTGACCAAACACCCAGCAAGAAGCAACTTAAGGGAAGATTTACTTGGAGTCATGATTTGAGGGTACAGTACATCATGCCAAGGAAGGCGTGGATGAAATATCAGCTCTCAGTTGTGATGGTGGGACCATAAGGATTCTTGCTCATATCTACACAAATCACAAAGCAAAGACAAGTCAGCAAGTGGGGCCAGGCTATAACCCTCAAGGCCCACCCTTGGTGATATACTTCCTCCAATGAGGTTCCACCTTCTAAAGGTCTCATGACTTCCCAAAACAGCACCAACAGCTAGAAATGAAGTGTTCAAACACATGGAACCTATAAGGGACATTTCACACTCAAACCACAACACCTTCCAGTGTCCCTTTTGTCTGTTCTTAGTAGAATCCCCAGTTCATTCAACCAATTGGAAAACTATGGGTGCCTACTTTACACCTCAGTAATGAAATCTCAGCTAGAGAAATGTAGGCAGAGAAAGGTAGCTGGTTATAATTTCTGAAGAAAATAGCTGATTTATTTATTTTATTTTCTCTACCTTGTTTCCCTCACAAAGTTGTAGCCATAATGGCTGAAACTTCAATGCTGAACAATTTGAGAAAGAGCTAACCTTGAAGATGAAAGCCATTCACTCACTGATGGTGGCAATACAGAAAAAGCAGAAGCCTGGTGCAAGCCTGGCACCTTCTTCAGATGCATTGCTACATGAGAGGGAAAATATCTGATGTGCATTTCTTATTAGATGGTGTGATGCAGCTTTTTGTTCTACACTGAATGATCTCTACAAATCACACAATGAGGAATACAATCATCTGAGTATGGGCAGCATACTGTTTTGCCTTGCCTGCCTAAGGCACCTGATTGGTCTAATAAAGAGATGAACAGCCAATAGCTAAACAGAGAAAGGATAGGCAGGGCTGGTGGGCAGAGAGAATAAGTAGGAAGAGAAATCTAGGCTTGAGAGGAGAAATGAGAGGAGGAGATAACAAGGAAGAAGCCAGGAGCCAGAAGCGAGGTGGTCCACCAGCCAGCAGATACGAGAAGCAAACACGAGATGAAAGTTAGATACACAGGAGGGAAAAAAAAAAGTAAAAGGCCCTGAGGCAAAAGGTAGACAAAGAGAAACAGGTTAAATTAAAAGAGCTAAGCAGAAACGAGACAAGCTAAGGCCAAGTATTCAAAACTAAGATGTCTCCATGTCATGATTTGGGAGCTGGTTGGTGGCCCAAAGGAAAAAAACCTGGCATGGCATCCATTATGCACCATGGTAAAGATGGACTAGGAAAGCTTCCTACCCACTTTTCTTAGAACACAAGGGACTTCAGTGATGACCTCACTTCTCCATGTCACATCAAGGAGAAACCAGGAGGCAACAGTGACTGAGATGTGTCCATTTTTTAACCCAACAGGGTCAGAGGCCAACCAAGATTCCTAACCTAGCCTCATGCCAGGATGGATTAATGAAAACTCTTTTGTGTGTGTGTGTGTGTGTGTGTGTGTGTGTGTGTGTGTGTGTGTGTGTGTGTGTGAAGAAGAAGATTAAGTATTTTTATTTGTTCAATAATGTAAAATGCACATGTTAACTGATACACATTCATATATATCTTTTCCCCTCATACCCATAACTCAACAGATGGGTGAATCCAGTGGAACAACCATGATTATCATCTGAAGCAGACTATATTAACATTGCCAAAGTTTACTCCAATCCATTTCTTCTTTTATACTCCAAAACATCTTCATTATGTTGTTGAATGTGATAAACCCACAGGAAAACTGAGGTGCCCAAGGCCAGCCCAACTTTCAGCCAGTTAGGTTTGGCATTGTCCAGCTCCAGACATAGAACTTGGACAGTGTTGAAGAGCAGCTTGGTAGCCAGGCGAGGGCCAGCAGCCACAAAAACGGGTGCAGGACCGAGGACGGCGCCATCTTGCCCCACAGGCCAAAAGATTTATTTATTTATTATGTAGACAGTGTTCTGTTTGCATGTATGTCTGCACACCAGAAGAGGGCACCAGATCTCATTATAGATGGTTGTGAGCCACCATGTGGGTGCTGGGAATTGAACTCAGGACCTCTGGAAGAGCAGTCAGTGCTCTTAACCTCTGAGCCATCTCTCTAGCCCTATGAAAATTCTTAGTCATGGGGGCCTTGTTAATTAAGGGTCAGGGAGTGTTTCCATGACACCTCCTCATAGTCCACAAGCATTACCTCAGCCATATTCTAGAAAGCCTGTCCAATAACATATGCACACATAAATCAGACTGTCTAGTAGCCACATTAAGCAAAAGGAAATAAATACAATTGATTTTAATATTTTACTTAATTTTATGTTTTCAAAATAGTACCATTTGCTAAAATTACTCTTTATTTATTGCTAATGTCAGAGAGCATAGGTGCACATGAGTACAGGTAGGTTCCCATAGGTCATAAGAGGGCATCAGATCCTCTGGATCTGGAGTTACAGGTGGTTGTGAGCCACCAGATGTGGGTGCTGGGAAACAAGCTGGGTCCTATGAAAGAGCAATATGGGCTTTTAACCACTGAACCACCTCCCCAGTCTCATACTTTGCCTGTTTCAAAAACTGGGGGAGAGGAGGGTCTTACTTTGACTTTATTCTCATTGAGTCTATTAAATATATTAGTTCTTTGTTAAAGATGAAGTCTGATGTCTGTGACACTTTTTGTGTGTGTGGTGCCTTGTGTTGATCTGAGTTGTTTTTAAACAGTCAAGTATGCCAGCCTTGCTGTTTATAGCATCTAGATATTTTGAAGAAGGCGTGCACTCCCCCAAGATGACAAAAATACCTGCCTGTATTTTCTACAAAGATTATTCTATTCTGGTTCTCGTTTGTTTAGCAATGTGTTCCATCTGGGAAGTATCTCTGCCCAGCATAATTCTTATACTTACAAAAATGTGGTGCTAGCCCTGATGCCCAGCTGGAGAGAAAGGAGCTCCCCAAGGAGACTGGAAATGATGAAAGACGGGTTCTTCAGAAAGGACCAGAAATTACTCGTTGGGTGGAAAACACAGAAGTACCGGGAGGAAAATGTCTAACTGGCTAAGCCGGGCAGGCAGAAGTAACAGTGAGAACAGAGGCCAGGAGCCACAGCCTTCACAGGAAATTAACCAAAGGAATATTTTTCTCATCACTTGGAACCTTAGTTTATCACCAGTAAAATGGGGATCTTAATACCACATGAAATTGTAGTTGGGTCTAAACAGCCTCTCTATGTCTCGATTTCTTGCTGTCTGAAGGGTTCAGCTGCTGGGATGGCTGTGGTGATCCCATACGCCAATATTCACTAGCAACAGTGGCTGAGGACACTTTCCTAGCTTTGAGGTGCTGGGCTGAACAGCTCTCATCAGGAATCATCCTGGTCCTTGAGGTCAAATACCTCCTGGAGCTTCAGTGAAGGCTTCACTAAGCCAGACATCTACTCATCTAGCATTGGAAGGGACCACTGGTGGGACAAAGCTGCTTTGGGAAGGTGGAATTCTTACCTGAACTATTGTAGTCAGGGCCTAGACCCTGGAAGCCTTAGCAGGCGAGGCTGGTTCACCTGTTTTCAATAGGTCATTTTAAAAAAGAAACAAACAAAGTAACAGTGAAAAGCAGAAAGGGGGAATTTATTTAATGTGACCATTTGGGGAAAAGGAACAAAGAGGTCCAGTGACTCCTCCCCCAAGTTCATCTTTGGAGTTCCCACATGAGGCCTAAGTTTAAATAGAAGACAAGAGATGTGCATAACTAAGCCACCTCGGTCAGAGTATGGTCTATCCATCACCATTGTCTGGGCTCCAGTCTCTCCTGCAAAGTGCTCTGATAAGTTGTCAGAACTGTGTGAAACCTCCTCCCAGGAGATGTGTTCCTCCTCTGGCTGGTGCCAGGCCTCTCCTTCTCTCCACATGAGATTCTGGAGGAAATTCCAATTCCTTGGGGACCATTGTTTCAACAGCCTAAGAGCCAAAGGGGAACAAGTATTTCTTTTGAATTATCTTCATTTCTGCCAGGACAGCTACAGCCGATAAGGGATTCTCTAAGAAAGTGATAATTGAGCTATTGCCTGATTGATAAAGGACACAGACTGGGGAAGCTTGACTCCAGATGGGGGAACAATTATGATACTCCCTGAATCCCTGGAGTCTTACTCCAGATAGAAGCTGCGTGGGAAGGTAAATCAAACTGGCCACGGGTAAGGGTAGCTGATACTATGCATTGGAAGAAAGTTATACAGTGAAAGGAGTGTACAGAAAGTCTACCTAGATCAGCAGGAAGATGAGACTGGAGAGAGAACCATCCTTCCTCTGGGAACTGTCCCTCTTGAGGAGTCTGTGATAGCTCTCCACTCTTCAGGTTTTATTACTGCATTGCCACCAGAGACAAGACAGTGACCGCTTACCCCAGTAGAAATATCACAATTGTAAACATAATACAAGATAACAAGCCTTCTTTTATGAAGCAAGCCCAGCAGGCTCCCAAAAAAACCCTTGCTCTGTCCCTTTTCTTTGACATGAGCAGCTGCACTGATGTAAGTTTACCCATCAAATTAAAAATAATTTTCTAAGTAACTGTGGAGTTATTTCTAAGTGGCTTTAGTTATTGGCATGACATGTAGGATTCACACTCCCTGGTTAACTGCAAGGCACAGCTAGACAATGAAGAGGAGACTGGAAACAAAGTCCAGGTCAAATAAGCCTGTGTTATATTGTCACTAGAAGAGATTGTAACTTGGATTATTTTGCTCTTTGTTCACAATACTCCCTTTTATTGTGGCAAAGATTATTAAATACAGGGCAAGATTTGGACTTTATTTTCCATGAAAACAAAAACAAGACTATCCTGAGTTGGCACTGAAGTTGGTTCTTTGGGGAAAATCATGATGTTGAATTAAGACCCAGTTCCTGTTCTTGGGAGCTCACAGACTGTTGTGGAAGGTGGAGAGACAGATATATAAACAAGTAGCTCTTAAGAAAAAAGTGGGATGAAATAATAGCTGACCTCCAGCCAGTTCTGCACTCAGGAGTTGGATGAAGGCAGATGAGTCACAGACAAATTCCCAGAGCACATATGTTGGTCTCATTAGCTTCTCCAGGAGCCTTGGCAGGCCCCTGGTCTGCTATTAGAAGAGATATGGAAACCAGGGGTTACTCTGCATGGGTTCTTGTTTCTAGCTATGCCTCATTTCAGTTCAGCTCTTGTATATACTTCAGACAGCCAGGACTGGGCCCATAAGATCAAAGGCCAGGAACTCTTTTCCTTAATGCACAACAAACTACAGTGATTACAAATCACCTCACTCCTGACTCATGAGGGTTACAATTTAGAAGGTCTGTATATCTAACCAGCTGTAGGAAGTGCTGAGCCTGGCCCAGGACCACATCCTAGTGTTAAGGAAGAGTGAATTCAACCTATGGTCCTCTCACACTTGCTCTGGTGTAAGGAAGGCACATCCTAGCAGGGCTGGATGGTGTGTAAGGAAAGCAATGTAAACTCAGGGTTATACTGAATTAGAAACTTGGGGGAAGGAATAATTCAAATGAGCTTTTCTTTTCTTGGCTACAAAGTGAAAATAAATATTTTACTGGTGTGTCAGAGGAACCAAACATGATAAAATGTATAATGTGTAAGTTACTACTTTTTCCCAATCAGAATATTTGCAAGACCACTGTGCTGTATTGAAAGAAAATGATCACCAAAGGGAGTGGCACTATTGGGAAGTATGGCTTTGTTGGAGTAGGTATGACCTTGTTGGAGGAAGTGTGTCACTGTGGGAGCAGTTTTTGAGGTCTCTTATATGCTCAAGCCACACCCAGTATCTCAGTTCACTTCCTGTTGCCTGCTGATCAAGATGCAGGACTTTTAGCTCCAACACCTTATCTGCCTGCACACTGCCATACCCCATCATGATGATAATGGACTAAACCTCTGAAACTGTAAGCCACTCCCTCAATTAAATGATTCCTTCTATAAGAGTTGCCCTGGTCATGGTGTCTCTTCACAGCAACAGAAACCCTAACTAAGACATCCACCAAAATTACTCAGCAGATAAAGGCATTTGCCACAAGTCTGACTACCTAAGTTTGACTCACATGGTAGAAGGAGAAAACTGACTCACACAGGGTCTTCTACCCTCCACATTCATATACATATAAAGATTATCTCATTTCTATTGGGCCAAGATGAAGGGGCCAAAGCTGCATTTACTCTCTCACATCAGCCAACCATCAAATGAGCAAAATGCATGTGACAGTGGTTTTCAGTCCCAAGGGACATTACATTGTGAGGGACAGTGATGCTGAAAATGAGGAAACAAAAAGGATGGAAATGTCATTGCTTCATCTTCCTATTTTCAGGGAAATCCCAAGACAACACAGTGCAGGAAGAACCTCAGAGGAATCTACTGGGTTCTCTGGGTCAAAGACACAGAGCTGAAAACAGAGGGAGACTCGTGGATCTAGGGGTTAAAGGACAGAGAACTAGAGAAGAGAGAGCCAATCAAGGGGAAGTCAGGAGACCCAAAGAAGGTACCTTGAGTATTTAAAGGTTTTTTAAAATTTATGTTTGTGTTCCTGGATGGATGGATGTATCTACACCATGTCCATGCAGGTGCCTGGAGTGGCTAAAAACAAAACAAAACATGTGGTCTAAGGACACAGCTCAATGGGTAAACCTTAGTTCAGATCCCCAGAACCCACAATAAAGTTGTACACTGTAGTATGTCTCTCAGTGCTCATACAAAGAAATGGGAGGTGAAGACAGGAGAATTTCCAGAAGATTGCAGGCCAACAGTCTGATATAGGCAGCCCAGACTCAATCAAAGTAGAAGAAAGTGAGGACACCTGAAACTGTCCTTTGACCTCCACATGGCACACACACACACACACACACACACACACTCACATTCATACACAAACATGCGTGCATAGGCACACATGCATACAAAAATTATAAAATGGCCATATCTGTACTAAACAGTCTGAAAGCCTGGTTAACTAATTAAAACTTCCATCATTGGGAGAGCTGGAATGTTGCAAGTTAGGAGCCAAATCATCTTGAGCTGTTGTTGGCCTTCTAAGTAATCATTCATCACTTACCTCTGTGTGACTGCCAGGTGAATCTTCCCTGGGGTAATATGAACCCTACTCATCCCAGACAGGGCAGCAACAACAGGCCAAAGAATATTCTCCCTAAGTCCATCTTGACAAGCCATGAGTCTATTGAGCTTACTTGCAGAGTATGGGTAAAGGTTACTTATAGGAACACAGATAACATCAAAGCAATTACAGCTCTGAAAAATCTTACCCCACATGGATGGCAGCCTCCTCATAACTGAATAACAAAAGGCCTCTCTTTGGTAAACCTTGCACATGCTATAAACTCAGTCACTCCCAAGATCATGAGCATGTGCAGAATCACATATAACTAACTGGAAAGGAGGTGTAAGGTAGACTGGCTAGACTCCCAGGTGATGGTCAATGACCCTTGCCACCCCTTCCTCCTATGAGGGAACATTGGCAGTCACAATCTTGAGAGTCTTTTGCAAGTAGTCATAGCTAATCTGATGAAGACACTTGTTAATAAAATCAAGCCTGAGGCCAGTTATTGGGGTGAATGCTGGAAGATCAGAGACACAGAACAAGCCACAGCTTCCTCACCTCACCAGTTCCTCAGCTGCTCTTGTTTCCTCAGACTGCAAGCTTCTGAGTCCTCATCCAGAATGGGTCTCAGCTGAACTACTGCTAGAAGCCTAAAAGCTTAACCAGCCAAATGCTTAACTAGCTTCTGGTCTTCACGCCTTATATATCTTTCTACTTTCTGCTGTCACTCCCTGGGATTAAAGGCATGTGTCACCATGCCTGGCTGTTTCTAATGTGACCTTGAACTCAGAGATCCAGAGGTATTTCTGTCTCTGGAATGCTAGGATTAAAGGCATGTGCTACCACTGACTATCCATACGTTTTATATTGTGGTCATTCTGTTCTCTGATCCCAGATAAATTCATTAGCCTGCACAATATTTTTGGGAACACAATACCACAGCTACTATGCCCAAGGGACAGTGTTCTATAAAGGTGACTTAGCATCCTATGACTATTGGGTACATCTTTTTGGAATGTACAGATACCTTGATTTTACCAACTCAAAGGCTAAGAGTGTCATCAAATAGCATCTAAAGCCTATAGTAGAGATTTTCCTGCTTTACAATGTTTCAACCAATATAAAAGTGACTTGATTTAAGATTTTTGTTTTGTTTTATTTTGTAACTGTAAAAATTTTGTAGAACTATTGTCATGTGGAATTGGGGAAACCTAAATCTGTCTTCCTCAGCATGGCTACTTGTATTTATTTGGCTCTTGAATAATCTATCTGTTATTTCCTTTGAGGTGAGAGGTGTGTTTTTACATCATCAAAAGTCAGAGAGCAAGTAGTTCACCTTTGTGAGTCACAGCCTCTATGGCTACTTACTGCACCACTGCCGTACAGAGTAGCCTTCAATACTGTGAATAAGCAAGCACACTGAAAATTGACACTCAGATATTTTACATGTTAGACAATATCCTTTTTTCCTTCAATTTTGTTTGCTTGCTTATTTAGAGAAAAATTATCACTATGTGGCCCAGATTGGCCTAAAACTCACAATTGTCTTAGCCTTCCAAGTGCTAAGATTATGAGCATATGCCACCACACCCAGCTTACAAACATTTCATAATCACACAGTTATTCTCAGCTCAGGCTAAATTTGGCCCACAAGGCAAGACATACTGAACTCTGCATTAATCTATCCACAAAAAGCCAAGGTTCCAGGGTCTGGACCCCACAAATCAGTCTGCCCTTCCTCCTCTTCGCTTGTCTTTGCACTTTCACAGACTTGACCTCTGATTCCCAGATTGACACTAGGTTCTATGACCCAAGATAGAGTCATCACTATCCACTCCCTCACCTGGCTTAACAAGCCTCTCTCTGGGAGATCAAATGACCCCTTCCCAGAGATCAGACACCTCATTGACAACCCATGTAGGAATTCAAAAGCAAGTATTGATTTTTCAAAGAAAATTCTATCCTTGGTCTGAGCAAATGGCTCAGTGGGCAGAGTATTCATCTGGCACTCATGATGCCCTAGTTCCATCTCCAGTACCAAATACCCTGGAGGTGTGAGTATAGGAGTACACACTGGCAACCCCAGCATCTGGGAGACAGGGGTAGGAGGATCAGAAGTTCAAAGTTCTCCTAACCTCCACAATGAGTCAAAGGCCACCCTGGGCTATATGAGATTCAAAGGAGGAAGAGAAAGTAGAAGAGAAGGAGAGAAAAGAAAAATCCTATCCTTACCATCAGCTTGCAGCCCCTGGCCTAAATTCAGAGGCACACCTAGCCACAGGTAAGACTGCTAAACCATTTTCAAGTTACACTGTTGGGCTGCTTTTCACAAACTTCCCACTCTACATTTCATCCTTATGTTCTCATGACACTCAACTCTTTTCTGTGGATTAGTTTTTAGCTGCCAGCCTGTTCTATAATCTCTATCCCCTGGGGTCAAGTTCAAAGAGAAATTCCAATGTGATTAGGTAAAATTATGCAAGTCATAGATTTATGTACTACTGTGATATTCTTTGTGATGTTGGCACTGGGGGCAAGGAATCTTAAGAGCTTCAGTGGCTCTGTTGATTTCCTAAGATATTAACTCATCAGTCTCCACTGTGGATGAAAGCAAAATGGGACATTTGAAATTCAAAGTTATAGTACTCTCAGTTGAAGAGGAGGAGACCCAAACAGAGGATAATTAGCAAGAGAGGACCTGTGAGGAATGCAGGCTGTTTGTGAATGCATGCGGCTCATGGAGATGTGTAGGTATTTCAGTCCGTCACCACTGTGAAATTAAACTGTAAATGATACCTGGATCAGTGGGCTGGAACTGCCTCATGCAGGGAGTTAATGGAAACAGGGAGAGGTTTTTTTTTACTTTTAACAAAGTACTTGAACAATTATCTTAGCACACCCACAGAGCAGGGGAACAGCACTGAGCTGCCCAGGCATTTAGAGGCACAATAAATTCCTTGACAGCCTTTGTGAGCCAGGTGCACTGTTCCTGATTTGCTACTGACAGAAAGTTATAACTGGGACCCCAAAGTTCATTGCAGACAATCAGAAGCCTGCACATCCCGTTCCCTGTGGAGGATTTCACCAACCACACCCCACCTTCCACAAGCAAGAGTTTCATTTCACAGTTGACAAAATTGTGATTTAGAGGGCTTCCTGGACAAAGCTAGGGTTAGAATGAGTCAGCTGACTCTGGATTCTTTCACTTCACCACCACAATAGAACCGACCCAGAGCATCCTGAAATATCTTCATGATTTACCCCCCAAATCAAACTCAAGCAAGCCTTGAGCTCAATCAAAATTCTCAGGGTGAGGAAGGCAGAAAGATGGTTCAGTGGGTAAAGGCACTTGCTGCCTACCCTGAGAAGATGGGTTCAGTCCCTGCACCCCACATGGTAGAAGGAGAGGAAGAACAGAATCAGTTCCCACAAGTTGTCTTTTGACTTCTACATGCACATCCACAAACATACATACACAAAAACAAATTTAAAAAAAGGAATAGCAAAAGAAAAAATTATTTAGGATTAGAGAAAGGGATATGCAGTAAAGAGCCTGTCTTATGGTTTCTATTGCTGTGAAGAGACACCATGACCACAGCAACTATTTTTTTTTATTATTATTATATTTGTGTTTTAATTTTACACATGAGCCATGGGGTCCCCTGTCCTCACCACTCCCACCCCCATCCCTACCTTCCCCCTATCACCTTCCCTCCATTCCCATCTCCTCCAGGGCCAAGACTCCCCTGGGGATTCATTTAAACCTGGTGGATTCAGTACAGGCAGGTCCAGTCCCCTCCTTCCAGGCTGAGCAAAGTGTCCCTGTATAAGCCCAAGGTTCCAAACAGACAGCTCATGCACTAAGGACAGGTCCTGGTCCCACAGCCTGGATGCCTCCCAAACAGTTCAAGCCATTCAATTGTCTTACTTATCCAGAGGGCCTGATCCAGCTGGGGGCTCCACAGCCTTTGGTTCATAATTCATGGGCTTCCATTCAATTGGCTATTTGTCCCTGTGCTTTTACCAATCTTGGATTCAACAATTCACGCTCTTACAGTCCCTGCTCTTTCTCGACTATTGGAAACCTGGAGCTCCACGTGGGGCCTGGCTGAGAATCTTGGCATCCACTTCCATCAGTTATTGGACGAGAGTTCCAGCAAGACTGTTAGGGTGTTTGGCCATCTGATCACCAGACTAGGTCAGATTAGGCTTTCTCTCGACCATTGCCAGCAGTCTACAGAGGATGTATCATTGTGGATTTCTGGGGACTTCTCCAGCACTCTGCCTATTCCTGTTCTCATGTGGTCTTCATTTATCATGGTCTATTATTCCTTGTTCTCCCTTTCTGTTCTTGATCCAGCTGGGATCTCCTGCTCCCCCAAGCTTTCTTTCCCTCAAATCTTGCCCTTCATTACTCACACTGTCGTCCAGGTTGTTCATGTAGATCTCATCCATTTCTCTGTCATTGGGCAATCCCTGTGTCTTTCCTAGGGTCCCGTTTTCTAGGTAGCCTCCCTGGAGTTGTGTAGTAGTCTAGTCATCTTTGTTTCACATCTAGTATCCTCCTATGAGTGAGTACATACCATGTTTGTCCTTCTGAGTCTGGGTTACCTCACTCAGGATGATTTTTTCTAGATCCATCCATTTGCCTGCAAACCTCATGATGTCATTGTTTTTTCTCTGCTGAGTAGTACTCCATTGTGTATATGTACCATATTTTCTTTATCCATTCTTCAGTTGAAGGGCATCTAGGTTGCTTCCAGGTTCTGGCTATTACAAACAATGCTGATATGAACATAGCTGAGCAAATGCCCTTGTGGAATGATTGAGCATTCCTTGGGTATTTGCCCAAGAGTGCTACAGCTGGGTCTTAGGGGAGATGGATTCCCAATTTTCTAAGGAAGCACCATATTGATTTCCAAAGTGGCTATACAAGCTTGCATTCCCACCAGCAATGGAGGAGAGTTCCCCATGCTCCATATCCTCTCCAGCATAAGCTGTCTCCTGTGTTTTTGACCTTAGCCATTCTGACAGGTGTAAGGTGGTATCTCAGAGTCATTTTGATTTGCATTTCCCAGATAGTTAGGGATGTTGAGCAATTCCTTAAATGTCTTTCAGCCATTTGAACTTCCTCTGTTGAGAATTCTCTGTTTAGTTTTATAGCCCATTTCTTAATTGGACTATTGGGCATTTTGATGTCTAATTTCTTGATTTCTTTATATATTCTGCATATCAGCCCTCTGTCAGATGTGGGGTTGGTGAAGGCCTTTTCCCATTCTGTAGGCTGTCACTTTGTCTTGTTGACCGTGTCCTTTGCTCTACAAAAGATTCTCAGTTTCAACAGGTCCCATTGATTGATTGTTTCTCTCAGGGTCTGTGCTACTGGTGTTATATTTAGAAGGTGATCTCTGGTGCCAATGTGTTCAAGAGTACTTCCTACTTCCTCTTCTATCAGGTTCAGAGTAACTGGATTTATGTTGAGGTCTTTGATCCACTTAGACTTAAGTTTTGTGCACGGTGACAGATAGGGATCTATTTGCAGCCTTCTGCACATTGACATCCAGTTATGCCAGCACCATTTGTTGAAGATGCTTTCTTTTTTCCATTGTACATTTTTGGCTTCTTTGTCAAAAATTATATGTTCATAGGTGTGCAGGTTAATGTCAGGGTCTTCAATTCGATTCCATTGGTCCACATGTCGGTTTTTATGCCAGTACCAAGCTGTTTTTATTACTGTAGCTCTATAGTAGAGCTTGAGGTCGGGGATTGTGATGCCTCCAGAGGTTGTTTCATTGTACAGGATTCTTCTGGCTATCCTGGGTTTTTTGTTTTTCCATATGAAGTTGAGTATTATTCTTTCCAGATCTGTCAAGAATTGTGTTGGTAATTTGATGGGGATTGTGTTGAATCTGTAGATTGCTTTTGGTAAGATCGCCATTTTTACTTGTTAATCCTGCCTATCCATGAGCATGGGAGATCTTTCCATTTTCTGACATCTTCTTCAATTTCTTTTTTCAGGGACGTAAAGTTCTTGTCATATAGGTCCTTCACATGCTTAGTTAGAGTAACCCCAAGGTATTTTATATCATTTGTGGCTATTGTAAAGGCTGATGTATCTCTGATTTCCTTCTCAGCCTGTTTATCTATTGTATATAGGAGGGCTACTGATTTTTTTGAGTTGATCTTGTATGCTGCTATGTTGCTGAAGGTTTTTATTAGCTGTATCAGTTCCTTGGTTGAATTTTTGGGGTCACTCATGTATACTATCATGTCATCTGCAAATAGGGAGAGCTTGACTTCTTCCTTTCTAATTTGTATCCCCTTAATCTCCTTATGTTGTCTTATAGCTCTGGCTAGAACTTCAAGTACTATATTGAATAAGTATGGGGAGAGGGGACAGCCTTGCCTTGTTCCTCATTTCAGTGGTATTGCTTTGAGTTTCTCTCCATTTAATTTGATGTTGGCTGTTGGCTTGCTGTAGATTGCCTTTATTATGTTTAGGTATGTTCCCTGTATTCCTGATTGCTCCAAGACCTTTATCATGAAGGCATGTTGGATTTTGTCAAATGCCTTTTCTGCATCTAGTGAGATGATCATGTGGTTTTTTTCTTTGAGTTTGTTTATATGGTGTATTACATTGACGGACTTTCGTGTGTTGAACCACCCTTGCATCCCTGGGATAAAGCCTCCTTGATCATGGTGGATAATTGTTTTGATGTGTTCTTGGAGTCTGTTTGCCACTATTTTATTGAGTATTTTTGCATCAATGTTCATGAGGGAGATCGGTCTGTAGTTCTCTTTCTTTGTTGCATCTTTGTTTGGTTTAGGAATCAGGGTAATTGTAGCCTCATAGGAGTTTGGTAATATTCCTTCTGCTTCTATTGTGTGGAACAATTTAAAGAGTATTGGTATTAAGTCTTCTGTGAAGATCTGGTAGAATTTTGCAGTGAAACTGGTCCTGGGCTTTTTTTGGTTGTGAGACTTTAAATGACTGATTCTATTTTCTTAGGGGTATTGGACTATTTAAATGGTTTATCTGGTCTTGGTTTAACTTAGGTATTTGGTAGCTATCCAGAAAATTATCCATTTCTTTTAGATTTTACAGTTTTGTGGAGTAGAGGTTTTTGAAGTATGACCTGATGATTCTCTGGATTTCCTCATTGTCTGTTGTTATGTCCCCGTTTTCATTTCTGATTTTGTTAATTTGGATGCTCTCTCTGTGTCTTTTGGTTAGTTTGGATAAGGGCTTGTCTATCTTATTGATCTTCTCAAAGAACCAACTCACAGCAACTCTTATAAAGGAAAATATTTGATTGGGGCTGGCTTACAGCTTCAGAGGTTTAGCCCATTATCATCATAGAAGCACATAGGCAGACATGGTGTGGGAGTAAGGGCTGAGGTTTTACATTTTGATGTGCAGGCAGCAGAAGGAGATTGTGTGTCACATGGACCAAACTTGAGTTTTTAAGACCTCAAAGCCCACCTCCACAGTGATACACTTCTTCCCACAAGGTCACACCTACTCTAACAAGGCCATACCTCCTAATAGTGCAGTTCCCTATGGGCCAAGCATTCAAACACATGAGTCTATGAGGGCATTTCCTATTCAAACCACCACAGAGCCCATACTGCTCTTCCAGAAGACCCAAGTTCAATTCCCAACACCCTTGTCAGAAGGTTTACAACCACCTGTAACTCCAGTTCCTTGGGATCTGACATTTACTTCTGGCCTTTGAGTGCAACCTCACACATGAGGCATACCTGCACTCACACAGATTAAAACTAATAAATAAATAAATTCACCAAGAAGGGGGAATTAGATGGGCCTGGCCTTGAACAAAAAAATGGAGAGAAAATGGGAGGAAGAAGAAAAAAAAAGACTGGAGTCCCACTCAGATCTATAAAAACAGAGCCAAATAGGCATGTCTGGTACCCTCATGGTGTTTTTGCTATGAAGGCCATGCTGTATTGTGTGATATTTTGATTGTGTTCTGACAAATAAAGCTTACCTGAGTCAGAGGGTGGAGCTAGCCACTAGCTGACCAAATTAACCATAGAGGTTTGAAGGACTGTAGACAGATAGGAGTCAGGAAGTAATAAGTCAAGGTGGAGAGAGGATCTCTGCCCCTTTTGGAGGAAGGAATGGAATAGGTAGATAGTCACTGGTGGTTGCTCTCCTGCTTCTCTGGTCTTTCAGGTTCTTATCCCAATATCTGATTTCCAATTTTTTATTGATAAAAAATAATTACATGGGGCTTGAACCTATGACCCTAAGATTAAGAGTCTCATGCTCTACCAACTGAGGACCACCTGATATGGAACAGAAAACAAAAATTAAAAAACTATTCTATTGCCACTAATCTTATAATTCTTTGATTTTATTTTGACTCTTTAAAACTTTTCTTTTTTCCGTTTTTATTAATATTTTTATTTATTTTACATACCAACCACAGTTTCCCCTTCCTCCTCTCCACCCATTCCCTCCCCCTACCTCCCTTTTACAGCCTCCCCCATCCACTCCTCCTCCTTCTCCATTCAAAAAGGGTAAGGTCTTCCATGGGAGTCAACAAAGCATGGCATTGCATCAAGTTGAGGCAGAGCAAGCTCCTCCCGCTGCATCGAGGTCAAGTGAGGTATTCCACCATAGGGCATAGATTCCAAAAAGCCAGCCCATGCACCAGGGACAGACAGGTCCTGGTCCCACTGCTAGGAACCCCCCAAACAGACCAAGCTACACAATTGTCACCCACATGCAGAAAGTCTAGGTTGGTCCCATGCAGGCTCCCTAGCTGTCAGTCTAGAGTCTGTGAGCTCCCACAAGCTCAGGTCAGCTATCTCTGTGGGTTCCCCTGTCATGATTTTGACTTCTCTTGATCTTCTAATCCCTCCTCCCTCTCTTCAGCTGGTCTCCAGGAGGTCAGTCAAGTGCTTGGCTGTGGATCTCTGTATCTGTTTCCATCAGTTACTGGATGAAGGTTCTATGATGACATTTAGGGTAGTCATCAACCTGATTACAGTAGAAGGCCACTTCAGGCACCCTCTCCACTATTGCTAGGAGTCTTAGCTTGTGGATTCCTGGGAGTTTCCCTGGCACCAGGTTTCTCCATAACCCCATAATGGCCCTCTCTATAGAGATATCTCTTTCATTCCTCTCCCCCTCACCCCTCCTCCAACTCTACCATCCTGATTCCTCATGTTCCCATCTCCCATCCTCTCTCCTCTACCTCCCCCACCCTGTTTACCCAGGAGATCTTATCTAGTTCCCCTTCCCAGGGTTATCCATGTATCCCTTTTAGGGTCCTCCTTGTTATCTACCTTCTCTGGAGCTGTGGATTGTAGCTTGGTTATCCTTTGCTTTACATCTACTATCCACTTATGAGAGAGTACATATAGTGTTTGTCTTTCTGGGTCTGGGTTACCTCACTCAGGATGATATTTTCTAGTTCCATCATTTGCCTGCAAATTTCAGGATGTCATTGTTTTTTACTGCTGAGTAATAATCCATTGTGTAAATGTACCACATTTTCTTTATCCATTCTTCAGTTGAGGGGCATCTAGGTTGTTTCTAGGTTCTGGCTATTATGAATAAAGCTGCTATGAATATAGTTGAGCAAGTGTCCTTGTGGTATGATTAAGCACCCTTTTATGCCCAAGAATAGTATTGCTGGGTCTTGAGGTAGATTGATTCCCAATTTTTGAGAAACTGCCATACTGATTTCTAGAATGGCTGTACAAGTTTACACTCTCACCAGCAGTTAAGGAGTGTTCCTCTTACTACAGACCCTCTCCAACATAAGGTGTCATCATTGTTATTGATCTTAGCCATTATGACAGGTGTAAGATGGTATCTCAGAGTTGTTTTGATTTTCATTTCCCTGATGACTAAGGATGTTGAGCAGCTCCTTAAATGTCTTTTGGCCATTTGAGATTCTTCCATTAATAATTCTCTGTTTAGATCTGTACTCCGTTTTTTAATTGGATTATTTGGTATATTGATGTCTAGTTTCTTGAGATCTTTATATATTTTGGAGATCAGCCCTCTGTGGTGTTGGTGAAAATCTTTTCCCTTTCTGTAGGCTGTCGTTTTGTCTTATTGACCATGTCCTTTGCCTTACAGAAGCTTTTCAGTTTCAAGAGGTCCCATTTATTAATTGTCAATCTCAGTATCTGTACTACTAATGTTATATTCAGGAAGTAGTCTCCTGTGCCAAAGTGTTCAAAGCTACTTCCCACTTTCTCTCCTATCAGGTTCAGTGTAATTGGATTTATGTTGAGGTCTTTGATCCATTTGGACTTCAGTTTTGTGCATGGTGATAGATATGGATCTATTTGCATTCCTCTATATGTCAAAATCCAGTTATGCCAGCACCATTTGTTGAAGATGTTTTCTTTATTTATTGTACAATATTGGCTTTTTTTGTCAAAAATCAGGTATTCATAGGTGTGTGGATTTATGTCAGGGTCTTCAATTTGGTTCCATTGATCCACATGTCTGTTTTCATGCCAATACCAAGCTGTTTTTATTACTATAGCTCTGTAGTAGAGCTTAAAGTCAGGGATGGTGATGCCTCTGGAAGTTCCTTTTTATTTGTTTGTTTTGGTTTTTCAAGACAGGGTTTCTCTGTTTAGCTTTGTAGCCTGTCCTGTGACTGGCTCTGTAGACCAGGTTTGCCTCAAACTCACAGAGGTCCACCTGCCTCTGCCTCCCAAATGCTGGGATTTTAAAGGTGTGAGCCTCTACTGCCCAGCTAGGAGTTCCTTTGTTATACAGGATTGTTTTAGCTATCCTGGATTTTCTGTTTTTCCATATGAAGTTGAGTATTGTTCTTTCAAGATCTGTGAAGAATTGTGTTGGGATTTTGATGGGGATTGCTTTGAATTTGTAGATTGCTTTTGGTAAGATTGCCATTTTTACTATGTTAATCCTACCTATCCAAGAGCATGGGAGATCTTTCCATTTTCTGATATGTTCTTCAATGACTTGAAGTTCTTGTCATACAAGTCTTTCACTTGTTTGGTTAGAGTTACACCAAGATATTTTATATTATTTGTGGCTGTTGTAAAGGGTGTTGTTTCTCTGATTTCTTTCTCAGCCTGTTTATCATTTGTATATAGGAGGGCTACTGATTTTTTTTTAATTAATCTTGTATCCTACCACATTACTGAAGGTGTTTATCAGCTGTAGGAGTTCCCTGGTAGAATTTTTGGGGTCACTTATGTATACTATCACATCATCTGAAAATAGCAAAAGTTTGACTTCTTCCTTTCCAATTTGTATCCCCTTGATCTCCTTTTGTTGTCTTATTGCTCTAGCTAGAACTCTGAGTACTTTATTGACTAGATATGGAGAGAGTGGGCAGCCTTTTCTTGTTCCTGATTTTAGTGGACTCACTTTGAGTTTCTCTCCATTCAATTTGATGTTGACTGTCAGCTTGCTGTATATTGCTTTTATTATGTTTAGGTATGTTCCCTGTATCCCTGATATCTCCAAGACCTTTATCATGAAGGGGTGTTGGATTATGTCAAAGGATTTTTCAGCATCTAATGAGATGATTATGTGGTTTTTTTTTCTTTCAATTTGTATATATGGTGGATTACATTGACAGATTTTCATATGTTGAACTATCCCTGCATTTCTGGGATGAAGCCTACTTGATAATGGTGGATAATTGTTTTGATGTGTTCTTGGAATCTGTTCGCCAGAATTTTATTGAGTATTTTTGCATCAATGTTCATGAGGGAGATTGGTCTGTAATTCTCTTTCTTTGTTGCATCTTTGTGTGTTTTGGGTATCAGGGTTACTGTAGCCTCATAAAAAGAGTTTGGCAATGTTCCTTCTGTTTCTATTGTGTGGAACAATTTGAAGGGTATTGATATTAGCTCTTCTTTGAAATTCTGGTGAAATTCTGCACTGAAACCATCTGGTCCTATGCTTCTTTTGGTTGGGAGACTTTTAATGACTGCTTCTATTTCCTTAGAGATTATACATTAAAACTTTTCTTAAGATATAAATATTATCTCAACATTTATACAATTAATACATATTTTAAACTTTTTGTCATGATATTAATGGTCATATAGAGTACTAACTAATTCTAGAAAAAGGCTGTATCTAGCTTCCTATATATGATTTCAGGTTTAAGTCTCTATCAGGTGACTAGGAATTAAGTTTTTGTACTCTGGATTTATGGTCCTTTAACCTCTTTGAGATCTGCTGCATATGACATTTAAAATGTTTATGTTTTCTGTAGTGAACCATGACCATGCCTAATGGTGAAATTTGAAGTCTCCAAAAGGAGGATGGGGACCCACAATGAGGATTCCACTTAGATTGTGGTAATAGTTAGCCACTTACCTAACAAACACTACCCAAAGATCAGCATTGGACTACAGACTACTCAGGACAATTGCAAGGTAGCTAAATAGATGATCGTCCAGCCTTACAGACTACTCTAGCTAGGACTTGAGATAAGTCCTACACTTTCCCATTATACAGAGACTGGACAACAAATGATACAACTACCTCTCCCAGGACTTGACAACTATCCCAATTTTTTTTCAGGGTCCCCTAAAGATGCTGTTGCCCTCAGATAGCAGGAAGTAATTTTAAAAACACAATGCCTATATTATGGATATCTGTCATTCTTTCAGGAGGTTGGTTACAAGTTGTTATTGGCAATGGTCCAAATTATAACCATGATATGACATCACCTCACACCTGTTAGATGGACTATTATCAAAAGGAAAAAAAGGAAGTGCTGGTCAAGGTGTTCAGAAAATGGAACTTGTAAACTATTAATGAGACTGTATTTATACAGCCCTTATGGAAAACAATCTGGAGGTCCTTCAAAAACCAAGAATGTGATTCCCAAGTGGTCCATTAACTCTACTTCAGAGTATATAGCCAAAGAAACTGAAAGGGCTGCTGCACTTCCTTGTTCACTGGAATATTATTCACAATAGCTAAACAGAGATGTAAATCAAATGCTTATCAGTGTATGAATGGATAAATAAAAGGTGGTGTGTACACAGCAGAATATTATTAAGCCTTCAAAAGGGACGGACTCTCATTTCAAACATCATGGATAAACATGGAGGGCATTGTGCTAAATGATATAAGCCAGGGAGAGAAAGACAAATACTGTATGATCTCACTTAGATGTTGAATCTAAAGAAGTTAGAATTTATAGCAGTAAAAAGTAGAATGATGGTTACCAGGGGTGAGGAAAGGGTAGATATAAGGGAGAAATGCTGATAAAAGGATGCAAAATAATAGTTAGGCAGGAGCAATAAGCTTTAGTGATAATGTCTAAAGAATAAATAGTAATACATTGCATATTTCAAAAATGTTAAATTGTTTAGTGTTCTTTCACAAAACAAAGTGACAAGTGGGAGCTGAAGAGATGGCTATATAGTTCAGAGAACTTGTTGCTCTATAGAGGCCCTGGGTTGGATTCCTGGCACCCACATGCAGGCTCACAACCATCTGTAACTCCTATACTAGGGGATTTGATGCCCTCTTCTGACCTCTGTGGACATCAGGCACACTTGTAAAGCACATACATACATGCAGGCAAAACACTCACACATATTTTTTTTAATCTTTGAAAAAAATGTATGCAGGGTGATGGATTTCTCAACTAACATGATTTCATCATTCTACATTGTGAAAGATATCAAAATATCCTATTGTGTCTTATAAACCTACAGAATTATCAATTAAAACAAAAATAGGTAAAATTATATTAATACTATTTATAAATGAACAGCATAGGAGGAAACCTGGTTGGATAGGAGTAGATTACAGAAACATTATGTCACTTTATTATTTCATATTTTACACCTATTTAATTTTCTATTATAAATAAGGCAGAAAAGAGCATGACTAAGATGTTATACATCAGTACCCAAAGCAGTAGCTGGCAGATTTAAATCCCTAAAACCATTATTAGCACTTGGAAAAAATATGAAATATTTTTGAAAACATCTGAAACCCTCAGAAGTGTGATGCTTTGTGATTCTTCAGACTCTTGATTCTGCAGCCAAACCTTTTCTTGGTGGCAGCGGGGAGGAGGTTGAGACACTGTAGCCCTGTTTGTCCTGGAGACCAAGCTGGCCTTGAACCCATAGAGATATGCCTGCCTCTGCCTCCTGAGTGCTGGGATTAAAGGCATGTGCCACTATTTCCTAGTGTGCAGCCCAGCCAAACTCTAAATTTTGGCTCCAGGAAGACCTCAGTGAGCTCTGGTCTTCATTGAGGGGTCATAGTGCCTGCAAACACTGAGGTACCAGGAGACTCCTGGCCAAAAATAGCAGAAGCCTAGCAGAATGTTGAGTAGCCCACAGCCCCATCTGGAGAGGAAAGACTTGATGTTTCTGGTCCCATCCTAAATTGCCTGGATGATTTTTGGAAAGGAGTTGAGGTCCTGTATGCACAGACAGGGGAGAGCCAGGTTAACGGTATTATTTGTGTTGATTCTCATATGTGCACAGACTGATGAGGTTTGTAGAAATACAGGTGGATTATTATGGCTCACAGAAAGGTAAAGATGTCCTGAACCAACCAGAAAGGCTTCCTAGATACTCAATCTGACACCTTTCTGTGGGAAGAGAACTAATGTTGCCTTCTGCTTAAGGTCATTTAAAACCCAGTGTATTTAGTTGCTTGATCCCTTGGCAAAGCTCAGGGGTCACAGAATACAGCCCCCTCTTTTCCTGAGCAAATATTCTTAAACCAGTTGTGTTCAACTTTTGGAGAACATCATAATCATGAGTTGAAAGTGCAGGTGTCAACCAACTCCACACCAGATTTCTGAGGACAAGCCTAGAAGAACCATAGTCCTAAATAAACCCTTAGGCCTCCAGAACAGGTGGTCTTTCAAGATAAAGGGGAGGAGACGGAAGCTTTTACTCACTCACTCCCCTTCCCACCAGTTCCAACTAAGGACATACAAGACTACCATGTCCCTAACTTATAGGGCAAATGCTTGCTATGTGTCTTAATGGTAATTGAGAGGCACAGAATAGACCAAAGAAGACAAGTCCAAAAGACAAATGTAGACATAAAGATAGAGATTAGGTTTACTTTCCTTTCATTACTGTGAGGTATATTTGACAGAAGCAGCTTAAGGGAGAAGAGGTTTACATTGGCTTATGGCTTCAGGGGAGTTTCAGTTCATCATACAGGGGAAGGCTGACTGAGGAGCTACTTAATCAGTGCTGGTGGTAGAAGTGTGTGGCTCCTCACATGGAGGCTGGATGAGGAAGCAAACAGGACTAGAAGAGAGGCCAAGTTAGAACCCTCAGGGGCCTGTTTTCAGTGACCCAGCTGCACCAAAAGGATCACAAGTTCTTAGGGTAGCGCTACTAGCTAGAGACCAGGTGTTCAAGCACATGAGCCATGGGGACAATTCATGAACAAATTGTTAATGGCCAAGGCCGTTGATGTCTATTTCTGTGAAACTCATGCTTGACTTTCTTCCTGCTGATCTGACCAGCTAATGCAGAGATTGCCAGTCTTTCCAATTGCTCTCTCTTCCTGTGGAGCCAAGAAGAGAGGGGAGGCCTCCTGGAAGAGAGTAGACATGACAGGTGGGGTTGGCTGGCTGCCTGAGGACACCCTCTGAGCTCCAGACCTGGGACATAAAATACCAAAAGGAAAGAAGACCCAGCCATCACCCTGTGGCCAGCCTAATTCCATGCACTCCCCTTTACCCTCCAGGCTTTCCTATCTTCTTCAGAATATTCCAGTCATCTCTACTCAGTCCTTCTCAGTCTTTCAACCTTCTAATTCTTTTCCATCCCTCTCTCTTCTTTTCTTAAAGAGACAGAACATGCCATAGTCCTGTTGAAATCCCACCTTGGGCTCCCCTTTGCCTCAAAAACAGTCTGCTTCCCTGACCAACATCAAAGGCCTCATCCTCCTCTTCTGCTTTGCCCATCATTTGTCCATCCACACTCCTGCCTGGTCTACAACCATCTGTCCCTCTGTCCCTCTGCTGCTGTGGGTCCTTATCCAGGAGCATCCTTTCCAGTCCATGACCTCTTCTACCCTTCACAGAAGTTACCCTGGTGCCCCCATCAAGATGAGAAGCTCTCTCCATCCAGAGCAGGTTCCTGCCAACTGGAGTCATACATCTGTTTTAGTCTGTTATCAGCTCCACATGTTATGTCTCATACTAGATGGAGTCTTCTTTCAGAACATGCCTGGCTTAGTGTGTGTATTATAGATGGGGACTTAACTTGTTTGTTGACTAAACGAACTGTCCTCTAATGTTTGAAAGATGAAAGTTTGTTTTCTAAGTAAGCCAGCCACCACTAATGCCCACAGTAAACAGGACCCCCCCCAATGGGGATGTAAAACTGTCTTCCACCCCCACTCCCTAGCAAAGGCTCACCTTCCTTAACCAACTTAACTCAGTTACTGGGGACAGTGTTTAAGTCAGCTGGTAGAGATATACTATGGACTGAGGAGCTTAAATACAACAGGAAGGTATTGCTTGTAAATCTAGAGGCTAGAGGCCTCTGATCAGGACATCAGCATGGTCGGGTTCTAGTGAGGGCATCCTTCTGGCTTGCACACTGAAGGCTTCTCCCTGAATTTTAACATGGTAAAGAGACTGTGAAAGAGACCTCCATGAAGTCTTTACCCCATTACTTAATTACCTCCCAAAGGCTCCATTTTCTAATTCTGTGTTGCTGGGTCTAGGATATCCACATAAAACAGGGGGCACAAAAATTCTGCCCATGTAGAGGAGAGCTTCTGTGCTACCCCATGGGTCCTCTTGGCAATGGAGAATCCACCTGAACTCTAAACAGACTAAGAAACTTCTAGAGCCCCAGAGCTATGACACTTTTCATCATTGTTACAGAATGCCTATGCTAAATGACTTAAAGGAGGAATAACGGCTCATTTTTCCAAAGGTTTCAGTCCATGGTCGGCTACTCCCATCACTTTGGGCATGTGGTAAGGAAGAGAGAGAGCATCATGGTGGGCACACATAGTGGAGCAAAGCTGATCACCTCATAACAGCCAGGAATCAATGAGAGATTAGAAGGAGATGGTCCTAAAACATAAAATGTGCCCCCTGTAATTCACTTCTTACTTCCTGAAAGTTCAACCATCTCCTAATAGATATCAGCTGCATACCTATGCCTTCAACGTGTGAACTTTGGCTGGAAATCTAAGGTCCCAAACAACATATTATTAGATTATTCACCAAGGAGCTGTGCCAGCTATGGACCTGGCCTTGAGTCGGTACACACAGGCACAGCAGAGATACAATCACTATGCCCATCAGTCATGTAGAGGTCAGACCCTTTATAGTCAACAGATAGCAGGATGCAGAGGGTACACACAGTCAATCCTGAAAGAGACTGAGCCAGCATGGCTTATTACACATCCCTGTGAGTGACCAGGAAAGAGCTTCTCTCCTTGACCTCATGGTCTCAAATCTTAAAGAGATTGAAACATAATTTGGGAGTAATAAGACCCATTCTATACCCCTTCAAGCCAGAAGTACTTTATGCATTTGCTCAAAGAAGATCTATTCCTACAATGATTAGTAAGATGTAAATTTTACCAGCTCTTTGGAGGGAAGACATTTTAGATTACACATCACAGGTAAAGCCTCATTTAAAAATACTCACCTTTAACAATTCTCTGTCAATATCCTCCAGCCCTCCAGCCATCTTGTCTCCTGTTATGATTCACATCTATTATGTCCCTATGGTGAGGCTTCTGGGAAATGATTGCATTCTGATGGCTGTGACCTAATCTATGGGTTAATCTGCTGACAGGTTCATAATCTAGTACTTTAGGAGGTGATAGAAGCTAAGAGATAGGGCTGAGTTGGAGGAAGCAGGTCACTGGGGAGTGTGCCCTTAGAAGGCTATGTCTTATCCCTGGTTCATGTTAATGTTTCTCTCTCTCTCTCTTATTCCCCTTTCTTCCTCCCTCTCTCCCTCTCCTTACCTCTCTGTCTTCCCTCCCCTGTCTCCTGCCTGCCCTAAGCAGCTCTACCACGATGTTTGTTTGTGTTCACTTAGGACCCAAAAGCCATGAAGCCAAGTGACCTGAACTGAAACCTTTGATATTATGATCCAAAACAAATCTGCTCTTCTTTAAGTTGATGTTCTCAGATATTTTGTCACAGTGTATTAAGTCATTGCTCAAACTATTCTATTATCATCATTTCTGGTCCTTACCGGAATCCCTAGTATTCAAAAAGGACACTAGCCATCTATTTTGACTGGCAAGATGGATATACTTATCCTCTGGCCACATCCTAGGCCTCTTAAAATATACTCTGAAGTTCAATCCCCACTACAAAAATAGATATCTTGGTGTGAGAAAGAGTGTCATTAAGAGAATAAACTAGTCTCCACAATGACACAATAATAATATCATTGTTGTATTTCTTTCATGAATTACGCACTGTTTTAGGCTCTGACATGCAATGCCCCACAAGTTGCCTCCAGATCACCTGAAGTAGGTAGTCTGACTAATAAGATAAGGAAATCTAGTCCTAGGAAGATTGAGCAGCTACACCAAAGTCAAACACTAATAGAAGGCAAATGACCACTGTTTTTGAATAGCAAAGATTTGAACAGCCAATTCTCAAAAACATCAAATGATCCATGAGCACAGGAAATAGTGCTCACAGCATTAGGGTGATACAAGTTAAAACAATGAAATGCCACTTCAAACTCACTAGAATGACTATAACCTGAAAGACAGATGATAAGAGCTGATAAGGGTGTAGAAATGTAGACTCCTCCTGAATCACTGGTGGGACTGTAAAGTGGTTCAGGCACTCTGTCAAGCAGTTTGGCAGCTCCTCCAGAAGTTAAACATAGGATTACCATATGATTCAGCAAGTCTTCCAAGGCATATGTACAACAGGATGGCACACAAATACCAGTATCTAAATATTCATATCAATACAACTCAGAACCAGAAAGTGTAAACATCACAAGTGCCCATGGAAAGACAAGAAGCTGGATAAAAAGAAATACAACAGACCCTTTAATACAATTTTATGCAGTGAAATTGAGGATGCTGATACATGCTGTGGAATGAATAAGCCTCCCAAACACTATGCTAAATGAAGACCATAAACACAAAAGGCTGTAGATTGTGTGATCTGAATGACATGACATGCCTGAAATAGCCAAATCACAGAAATAGAAAATAAATCAGGGGCTGCTCAGGGCTGGAGGGAGAAGTGGGAAATTATTGCTCATGAACATGGAGTTTTATTTTTAGTGATGATGAGATAATCTAGAATTAGATAGTGTCAGTAGTTGCAAAATCTTGTAGAGTATACCAAAAAACAAAACAAACAAACAAACAAACAAAAAACATGGGTTGTATGCTTTCAAGGGTAATTTTTATACTACATGAATTATATCTCAAAAAAATGCCAGCTAATAAACACAACAGCCAAGAGTCTAAGTGAGCACTCAGGCTCTGGCATCTGTCCTACTCAGAGTTGGTCACAGTCAGGGCCACTTCTGAGGAATATTTTATTAACACATTTTGCTGGAATAGAAACTTTTTTTTCCAATAAGGTTTCATGTAACCCAGGCTGGCCTTGAACTTGCTGTGTAGCTGAGAATGACCCTGAACTTCTCATCCTCCTGTCTCCACCTCCCAGGTGTTGGGATTACAAGTGTGTGGCACCATGCCTGGGTTATGAGGTACTAGGAATCCAGCCTGGCAACTCATGCATTCTAGGCAAGCAGTCCACCCATGGAGCTGCATCCTCAGCATGGAAGCTGACATTTCTTCTTACCCCATAAATTTGGGAAGGAGGTCCTGTACTTACAGATAATTGCATCAAAGATGGGTCTGGAGTACCTGCAACCTGTTCAGAACTGTGGCATCAATAGCCTGGCTCTAGATGATGTACCAGGTCAATCAGATTCTCACCCTCCACATTTACCTTCTCTCTGGGATTTGGGAATGGGAATGAGGGATGAAAAGTCAAAGCAGGAGAGCTGGACATGAAGACATGAGGAGGGCCTAGATTCAAGTCAGCCTCCAGAGACAGTGAGCAAACAGAAACCAGGATGAAGCAGCAATGGCCCAGAAGCCAAGTGTGGAGCCAGACTAGGAAGGAGAGGGCAGTAAGTGAAAGACCGCCTGGGGCAGACGCCATCCTTTGTGCAGTCCTGTTCCTCAGGCCTCCGGGACTCTGACACTAATATTCCTGGAGCCCCAGCTGGGGTTCCCAGGAGCTCTTCATTGGGCCCCATGGCACCCACCTGTCTTGTACTTGAGCTAGCTCAAGTGTGATCTGCTGCTTGCACTGAAAGAGCTCGGACCCTCAGCAGGCATTTGTAGCCTCCAACCTTGAGCTTCCTGAACTGGTGGCCCTGGCGAGAGCCTCTTGGTGAGCTGTCCCTTTCAGAGAAGACAGCAAATCCCAAAAGACAGGGTGGGAAAACAGCCAAGACAGCATAGGCAGCAGCCTGAGAACCAGGCAGAGCCCAGGAAGTAATAATTGGACAGGGCCTTCCAAAGCTCTCGGCCATGCCCAGCAAAGCGCAGGTGTCAACAGGTATATACCACATGGGTGTGGTCCATACGTTTCCTTTGTCTCCTGACTTGATATGATTAGATGCTGCCCCCTGCCCCTGAACAGAGAATAAGAACCAGTGTGGAGCCACAAGGTAGCTGGGAGGACATCTCTAGGCTGACCTTGAACACATTCGTTTTCTTCAAAGTAAGAAGACATTTCATGTTTCACTTTTAATGAGAAAAGAAAAAGAACTGTTGCTGAAAATATTTACCTTCATCTCCTGTGCCGAGAGACTGGGAGATTTGTCGGCTTTGATCTCTACTTGTTTAATTAACAGGAAATGGAGTACGTCTGAGCCAGCAGGATCAGCAAGGCTCAATCTGCGGCAAAAGTTGGCAGTGGGGCACCCAGAAACCTGGCCTTTCATTTTCCCACATCAAAGCTGAGCCAGCCCTAAGATGGAAGAGATTTTTGATAAAATGGTGGGGTCTTGCTTGAAGGGGTCACTGGACCAGCCATGAGATCTCCCTTCTCCCTTCCCAACCAAGGGAAGGACCCTGTTCAGGTTACCCATACCAGGTCTCACAAGCAGTCCCAGCACCCTATACACCCAGTAACTTTCTTCTTACCAGTGGCCTCAATGCCTGCTTAGAAGCTTCCAGCTATAATCTTAGGGAGCCCCTCTTGGTCCTCATCCACACAGTCCAGGCAGGCATAGAGGTAGCTAAGATATGGAATGCAAGACAAAAGATGGCTTTTAGGGGGATAGATCACCTGTGATGAGGAGGCTGGGGTTTGACTTCTCAGTAACTCAGAGATAACTAGTAACTATGGAAACAAGGACAGACAACATCCAGGGAGGGCACTGCTGGTCATGTTTCAGAGCATCCAGGCTTCCTTAATATACTCACCTCTGAATGAGGTTCAGATAACACCGCCTAAAAGACTTTTAATGTGTGCTTTGTGGTTCTATGCACTGAATTACTTCTGTAACCAGAATTGTGCTACTTAATGAAGAAGACGCATGGCATGATGATGATGGCAATACCTATGATGACAATTACTGTCTACTGAGCATGCATTCAGCCATGTGCTGTAAAAAGATTTAATCCTCCCAAACACATTGGGAGTCAGTACTACTATTATCTCCATCTGACAGATAAAGAAACCGAAGTCAGGGAGGTAAGTCAGCTTTGCATAGCTGCTAAGTCACAGAGCACAATGTAAAGATGTTACACTCTCCTTATATTCCAACCAGAGAGAGAGGGGAAAAACCCTTCTGAAACAACAAAATAAACCAACAAAAGAACATGTCATTCACTTAAAATGCCCAGCTTTAGCAAACAGTCAGAAAATTAAAGCCTGTTGAACCTGAGGATTGCAAGAGAAAGACCAGTTCCACATTTTTTGAGCCAAATTTGAAGCAAGCTTTAATTAAATACTGGCTAGGATGATGGACTCTGGCCAGGACCACTTTGGGGTTCCCAGAAACCCAGAAAATGGGAATGAGCCACATTTTTTAGAGGCTTAAAAAGCCAAACCCATAAGGCCACAGTATTTCCCATCAGGTCCAATCAGGGGCAAGCATATATCCTGATGTACTTCCTGCCTGCATACCTCCTGCCTACATCCAATTGGGGCAGTCAGGGACAAGCATACATCCTGACATATTTCCGTCCTACAAACTTCCTGCCTACATGTGATCAAGGACATTTAGTGCAGTTGGGTCAAACTAACTTGTTTAGGGGAGTGAAAACAAACCATATCCTCCATCATTTCAGAATGTGTCTGTCCTTAGGCAAGGGGCTTACAGGTTAGAGGCATTTGTGTTTCATGGATCTCTTAGGCATGGTAATTAAAACTTAAAACATAACTTTGGCTTTCACAAGACCTTGCACTGAACACAGCACACTGCCTGTTTCTATAAATAAAGTTGGATTGGCACATAGCCACACCCATTTGTGACACATTGTCTAGAACTACTTTTACCTTGCACTGGCAGAATCAAGAGCTCTCGATAGAGATCTAAAATATTTATCCTCTGGCCCTTTAACGTTTGCCAAGGCTCTCTCATACAATGAGTTGGCTGTGTTTGCCTGGGTCTGGTGGAAAGTTTGAGATGCAAGACTTTGTATTTTAAAACCAGTGAAGTCTCCCTGCCTTGGGGAGAGTGGGGCTCTCAGTGCAATGCTAGGATATATGTAGGCCATCAAGAGCATTCCAAACAGGAAAGGCCAGTGGGAATCTGGAAAAAGACAAGCACAAGACAGTTGTGGAGGTTAAGACTAGGTGGTGACCCAGAGTACAGTGCCTACTGGGAAGCATCTACCAAAACCTCCACCAAAGTGACATTCATGCAACATTGGTATCAAAAACTGGTCCCATCTTCTAGACAGTCTGTAAATGTATGCCCAGATGTTGAGTGTTGAGGTGCATGTGCCCTTGGGGAGGTGATTATATGAATATGCCTAAATCAATATGACACCCCCCCCCAAACCATTTTTGAGCAAGGTCTCATGTAGCCCAAGATAACCTCAAACTCTTTTTGTAGCTAAGGATGACCTTCAACTTCTGGCCCTCCTGCCTTCACCTCCTGAGTGCTGGGATTACAGGTATGCACCACTACACCCAGCTGATGAAGTGCTAAGGATCAAACCAAGGTTCCTCTAATTCTCAGCAAGCACCTGACAAATGGCCCCACCCCAGCCCTACCCTTGCCTCTTGAAAGGTGATTTTGAAGTTCTTCTCACTTTGATCCCTTGGTTTTGAGTTCAGACAAGCAATCTGACATGGTCAAAGTGATGTTAGCTGACCTGACTCCAGCAGAGATTTAAAAAGCTCTTGTGTGATTTCTTCATCTCTCTCATTCTTTTAACTGGAGAGCATGTCTGCACACTGTATAGCAAAACAAAGCCATCTTAGTTTCCCTAGTCAAGGATATTTGAGGTCACCCTACTGGTACCTGACTCACAGACAAGAACAAGCACAGCCTAGCCTAGAAAAGCAGCCCAACTGGGTTCAACTGTTCAAAGTTGCCAACTGTAAACTTGTGAGCTCAATACCCAATTTTTGTTATGTTGTCTTTTTTTTCTCTCGGAACTGAGGACCGAACCCACAGCCTTGTGCTTGCTAGGCAAGCACTCTACCACTGAGCTAAATCCCCAACCCCAAATACCCAATTTTAAGCTACTAAATCTGGAGGCTGTTTGTTACACAGAATTACTGTGCAAATAAGTAGCTGACAACTAGGTTAAATGATGGGATATCAGCCATCAAAATATACAATGCTTATCAGTATTTGCTGATGTGTAAAGATATCCACTTACCTTAGTTAAAAAACACTGCAAAAACTGTGCCTAAAGGCTGGAGAGATAGCTCAGTCAGTAAAGTATTTGTTGCCCAATATGAAGACCTGAGTTTAACCCCTAGCACCATATAAGAAGCTGACACATGCAGCATGAACTTGTAATCCCAGTGTAGGGGGAAACAGAACACCCTGACCTATTTAGTGATTCCCAGTCACAGTGAAAGACTATGTCTCAAAAACAAGATGGACAGCTCCTGAGGAACAACACCTATGGCTGACCTCTGGCTTCTACATACACACATGCACTTGCACACCCATGAGGATGCACACACACACACACACACGTATTTAAGGTGTAAACTATTTTTCCCAAAATTTGAGAGAAAAAATATCAACATTGATTTTTTTTAAGTCATGGATTCTTTGTCCTATTCTGTGTTCCTTGAATTTTTAAAATGTTTACATGCTATCTTTACAGATAAAAAAAAAAACTGGAAATATCACCAAGGAAATGTTTCTATCTACATTTTTCAAAATGTAGCCTTCCAATCCTAGAAAAACTGCTCTCTTAGTGTCCCTGCTATCAACCCTAGAATAGAATGCAACCTTGAGTTCTTATTTGCACAGGCCCAGGAGATTTGATCCTATGTCAGTGGGTGGGAGAGTGGGCACAAAGTCCCAGAAAGACATTTCATGAAAACCCTAGGGAAGAAATCCTCCTTTCCAACTCTCTACAAATAGAGCAAAGGAAATTAGCCATGGAACCAACCCCAACCATGTTTTCAGAAATCCTTCCATGTAAGTCATAATGTTTTGGAAGTGAGATTTACTTTAGAATATTTTAATAACTCTAGCACTGTGACTAGAAGTCCTTTGTAGCTGGTCTCAGGGGCCTTCCTGGGATGCTGTACTTAATGAGGTTTATAATTCAATATAACTACATCTGCATCTTTAATTATGCCTAACATTTAATCTTCATTGCTCCACTTGAATTGGAAGAGCTAAAATTAGGCCTGCTGTAGTTTAATCTGATAATAAACATCCATGACATTTAGAGCAAAAATGTACTCATTTCATTAGAGTAGCCGACACATTTACCATTTGCCTGAATTGAACAAACACTCTCACAGCCCTCCTGACTGTAGCAGAGATCACTGTTTTAAAGGATATTCCTGTAGACATCTGGACTCTGATATGTACAGGATCTTGGAGGTTAAGTATCCAAAACTATATGATTTTACAATCAAGGACATTAACTGAACTTTAAAGATAAACTGACTGGCCCAAGGACATACAGCAAGTTAACAGGTGGAGTGTGATATAGGACATAAGACTCAGGATATTTTTGTTGAGACAAAGTCTCACAATGTAGCTCTGGCCTAGAACTTGGTATGTAGATCATGCTGGTTTAGTTCTCACAGAGACCCACCTAGGATTCTTTAGTCCCTTTTTTTGGCCAATAGATCATAGATAGTAGATATTCCTCTACTGCCACCATACCACAGATGGTCAAATAGAATATTTTGCTGGACAAGCATCCATTGGACATCACCATCTACATTTTCTTAAGGAACCCAGGAAAATGGTATCCAAGTGCCTAAACCTGAGCTCCATTAACCATAGCAAAAAGAGGAGGGGAGAAGCAAGGTGTATCCTCACTAAAATTTAAAAATCTCTGTAGGCCAATCTCCTTCCTCCCCCAATACGTAAAAAAAAAAAAAAAAATCACTAAGTAAGATGAAGCTATGGCCCTGTTGGCTGCAGCTCTAGGAACAAGCAGAAGTGATCTGTATGTGAAGAGGCACAGTAAAGAAACGATCCAAATGGCCACTCCACAGTTGGATGGGGTTATTGTGGATAAGAGAGAACACCCAGAGGCATCTGGAAGAGTCCAGAACAGAAAGAAAAAGAAGCAGACTAGACATGGCCAGGGATATGTGTGAGAGAAGGGAGAATAGCAGGGAATGTTAAGAGAGGGTATCGAGAATAACAGGAATCATGGAAGCAGGGTGAAAACCCTGTCATCATATAGAATGAAGGGGTATCTAGACAGTACCAGAGGGAAGCCTTTAACTGAAACAGCCTGGGAGCTTAGGATATGCTGTGGATATTGCTCTGTGTAAATAAAGTTCTGATTGGCCAGTGGCCAGGCAGGAAGTATAGGCGGGACAAGAGAGTAGAGAATTCTGGGAAGTAGAAGACTGGAGAGAGACACCACCAGCCACCGCCATGAAAAGCAACATGTAAAGACACTGGTAAGCCACAAGCCATGTGGCAAAGTATAGACTAACAGAAATGGGTTAATTTAAGACAGAAGAAGCAGATAGCAAGAAGCCTGCCACGGCCATACAGTTTCTAAACAATGTAAGTTTCTGTGTGCTTTCTTGGTTGGGTCTGAGAGACTGTGGGACTGGTGGGTAAGAGAGATTTGTCCTGACTGGGCCAGGCAGGAAAACTCTAACTACAAGGGTAAAAAGAAGGGTGAGAGGGGCCAGGATGCTAGTGTAGACTTTGATACACCTAACTTGTAGTTGTGAGTAGGAACTGAGGGAGCCTGGAGGCCAGCATGAGCGTTGATATGCAACCACAAATGTATGTCAACAGAGAGCCATACATTCTTTCTGGCAGAGGCAAGGAAAATGACTCCTTGAGCCATTTCATAAGGTCCTGAGGAATGCTGGCTTTTATCTAACCACCAGAAATCCTTCTATAGTTCACTCTTAGCTGGACCAAGAGTGTTATTTCTGAGCATGTGAACTTTCTGAGACCTAACAGATTCCAGGACATTAAATATTAGAAAGTCTCATTTAGGACAGAAAGTGGGAACCAGAATTTCTGATTTAAAGCTGGGTCTGTGGCTGAAAAACATGTCACTGGACAGTGCTAGATTGTCTTTTACATGAGTAGAGGGTACAGATAGTATTGACCAGCAACATGGGGACCATATCACTTGCTGCCTTGGTGGCAGTGACTGACATGCTTCCTACCTGCCTGCCAATAGACCTGATTCTTTCATTATTATTATTATTATTATTATTATTATTATTATTATTATTATGTGTTTTAATTTTATACATCAGCCATGGGTTCCCGTGTCCTCCCCCCTCACATCCCCACCCACACATTGCCCCCAGGCCCTCTCCTCCATTCCCATGTCCTCCAGGACCAAGACACCCCTGGGGATTCATTTAAACCTGGTGGATTCAGTACAGGCAGCACCTGTCCCCTCCTTCCAGGCTGAGCATGTGTCCCTATGTAAGCCAAAGGTTCCAAACAGCCAGCTCATGCACTAAGGACAGGTCCTGGTCCCACAGCCTGGGTGCCTCCCAAACAGTTCAAGCTATTCAATTGCCTCACTTATCCAGAGGGCCAGATCTACCTGGGGGCTCCACAGCCATTGGTTGATAATTCATGTGCTTGCATTCGATTGGCTATTTGTCCCAGTGCTTTCTGCAATCTTGGATTCAACAGTTCACGCTCTTACAGTCCCTCCTCTTTCTCGACAGTTGGACACCTGGAACTCCACCTGGGACCTGGCTGAGGATCTTGGCATCCACTTCCATCAGTCATTGGATCAGAGTTCCAAGACAACTGCTAGGGTGTTTAGTCATCTGATCACCAGACTAGGTCAGATTAGGCTTTCTCTGGACCATTGCCAGCAATCTACAGATGATGTATCATTCTGGATTTCTGGGGACCTCTACAACACTCTGCCTATTCCTGTTCTCATGGGGTCTTCATTTATCATGGTCTGTTATACCTCATTCTCCCTTTCTGTTCTTGATCCAGCTAGGATCTCCTGCTCCCCTAAGCTTTCTTTCCCTCAAATCTTGCCCTTCATTACTACCACTGTCATCCAGGTTGCTCATGTAGATCTCATCCATTTCTCTGTCATTGGGTGATCCCTGGGTCTTTCCTCGGGTCCCGTTTTCTAGGTAGCCTCCCTGGAGTTGTGTAGCAGTCTAGTCATCGTTGTTTTACATCTAGTATCCTCCTATGAGTGAGTACATACCATGTTTGTCCTTCTGAGTCTGGGTTACCTCACTCAGGATGATTTTTTCTAGATCCATCCATTTGCCTGCAAACCTCATGATGTCATTGTTCTTCTCTGCTGAGTAATACTCCATTGTGTATATGTGCCATATTTTCTTTATCCATTCTTCAGTTGAAGGGCATCTAGGTTGCTTCCAGGTTCTGGCTATTACAAACAATGCTGATATGAACATAGCTGAGCAAATGCCCTTGTGGAATGATTGAGCATTCCTTGGGTATATGCCCAAGAGTGCTACAGCTGGGTCTTGGGGGAGATGGATTCCCAATTTTCTAAGGAAGCACCATATTGATTTCCAAAGTGGCTATACAAGCTTGCATTCCCACCAGCAATGGAGGAGAGTTCCCCATGCTCCATATCCTCTCCAGCATAAGCTGTCTCCTGTGTTTTTGACCTTAGCCATTCTGACAGGTGTAAGGTGGTATCTCAGAGTCATTTTGATTTGCATTTCCCAGATAGTTAGGGATGTTGAGCAATTCCTTAAATGTCTTTCAGCCATTTGAACTTCCTCTGTTGAGAATTCTCTGTTTAGTTTTATAGCCCATTTCTTAATTGGACTGTTGGGCATTTTGATGTCTAATTTCTTGAGTTCTTTATATATTCTGAATATCAGCCCTCTGTCAGATGTGGGGTTGGTGAAGGCCTTTTCCCATTCTGTAGGCTTTCACTTTGTCTTGTTGACCGTGTCCTTTGCTCTACAAAAGCTTCTCAGTTTCAACAGGTCCCATTGATTGATTGTTTCTCTCAGGGTCTGTGCTACTGGTGTTATATTTAGAAGGTGATCTCTGGTGCCAATGTGTTCAAGAGTACTTCCTACTTCCTCTTCTATCAGGTTCAGAGTAACTGGATTTATGTTGAGGTCTTTGATCCACTTGGACTTAAGTTTTGTGCACGGTGACAGGTATGGATCTATTTGCAGCCTTCTACATATTGACATCCAGTTATGCCAGCACCATTTGTTGAAGATGCTTTCTTTTTTCCATTGTACATTTTTGGCTTCTTTGTCAAAAATTATATGTTCATAGGTGTGTGGATTAATGTCAGGGTCTTCAGTTCGATTCCATTGGTCCACATGTCGGGTTTTATGCCAGTACCAAGCTGTTTTTATTACTGTAGCTCTATAGTAGAGCTTGAGGTCGGGGATTGTGATGCCTCCAGAGGTTGTTTTATTGTACAGGATTCTTTTGACTATCCTGGGTTTTTGTTTTTCCATATGAAGTTGAGTATTATTCTTTCCAGATCTGTCAAGAATTGTGTTGGTAATTTGAGGGGAATTGTGTTGAATCTGTAGATTGCTTTTGGTAAGATTGCCATTTTTACTTGTTAATCCTGCCTATCCATGAGCATGGGAGATCTTTCCATTTTCTGACATCTTCTTCAATTTCTTTTTTCAGGGACTTAAAGTTCTTGTCATATAGGTCCTTCACATGCTTAGTTAGAGTAACCCCAAGGTATTTTATATCATTTGTGGCTATTGTAAAGGCTGATGTATCTCTGATTTCCTTCTCAGACTGTTTGTCTATTGTATATAGGAGGGCTACTGATTTTTTTGAGTTGATCTTGTATGCTGCTATGTTGCTGAAGGTTTTTATTAGCTGTATCAGTTCCTTGGTTGAATTTTTGGGGTCACTCATGTATATTATCATGTCATCTGCAAATAGGGAGAGCTTGACTTCTTCCTTTCCAATTTGTATCCCCTTAATCTCTTTATGTTGTCTTATAGCTCTGGCTAGAACTTCAAGTACTATATTGAAAAAATATGGGGAGAGGGGACAGCCTTGCCTTGTTCCTGATTTCAGTGATATTGCTTTGAGTTTCTCTCCATTTAATTTGATGTTGGCTGTTGGCTTGCTGTAGATTGCCTTTATTATGTTTAGGTATGTTCCCTGTATTCCTGATTGCTCCAAGACCTTTATCATGAAGGCATGTTGGATTTTGTCAAATGCCTTTTCTGCATCTAGTGAGATGATCATGTGGTTTTTCCCTTTAAGTTTGTTTATATGGTGTATTACATTGATGGGCTTTTATATGTTGAACCACCCTTGCATCCCAGGGATGAAGTCTACTTGATCATGGTGTTTTGATGTGTTCTTGGAGTCTGTTTGCCACTATTTTATTGAGCATTTTTGCATCAGTGTTCATGAGGGAGATCGGTCTGTAGTTCTCTTTCTTTGTTGCATCTTTGTTTGGTTTAGGAATCAGGGTAATTGTAGCCTCATAGAAGGAGTTTGGTAATATTCCTTCCGCTTCTATTGTGTGGAACAATTTAAAGAGTATTGGTATTAAGTCTTCTTTGAAGATCTGGTAGAATTCTGCAGTGAAACCATCTGGTCCTGTGCTTTTTTTGATTGGGAGACTTTTAATGACTGATTCTATTTCCTTAGGGGTTATTGGACTATTTGAATGGTTTATCTGGTCTTGATTTAACTTAGGTATGTGGTACCTATCCAGAAAATTATCCATTTCTTTTAGATTTTACAGTTTTGTGGAGTAGAGGTTTTTGAAGTATGACCTGATGATTCTCTGAATTTCCTCATTGTCTGTTGTTATGTCCCCCTTTTCATTTCTGATTTTGTTAATTTGAATGCTCTCTCTCTGTCTTTTGGTTAGTTTGGATAAGGGCTTGTCTATCTTGTTGATCTTGTCAAAGAACCAACTCTTTGTTTCATTAATCCTTTGTATTGTTCTCTTTATTTCTATTTTATTGATTTCAGCTCTCAATTTGATAATTTCCTGGCTTCTGTTCCTCCTGGGAGACCTTGCTTCGTCCTGTTCAAGGGCTTTCAGGTGTGCTGTCAAGTCACTAGCGTGAGATTTCCCCAGCTTCTTTATGTGGGCATTCATTGCTATGAATTTCCCTCCTAGCACTGCTTTCATAGTGTCCCATAAGTTTGGGCATGTGGTGTATTCATTTTCATTGATCTCTAGGAAGTCTTTAATTTCTTTCTTTATTTCTTCCTTCACCCATTGGTGATTCAGTTGAGCATGATTCAGTTTCCATGAGATTGTAGGATTTCTGTAGTTTTTTCTGTTGTTGAAATCTAACTTTAAACCATGGTGGTCTGATAGAACACAGGAGGTTATTCCAATTGTTTTGTATCTGTTGAGATTTGCTTTGTGGCCAAGTATGTGGTCGATTTTAGAGCAGGTTCCATGGGGTGCTGAGAAGAAGGTATATTCTTTTTTGTTCAGGTGGAATGTTCTGTAGATATCGATGAAGTCCATTTGAGCCATAACATCAGTTAAGACCATTATGTCTCTGTTAAGTTTCAATTTGGACGATCTGTCCAGAGGTGAAAGTGGGGTGTTGAAGTCTCCCACTATTAATGTGTGGGGTTTTGTATGTGATTTAAGCTTTACTAATGTTTCTTTTACATATGTGGGTGCCCTTGTGTTTGGGGCATAAATCTTGGTGGATCTTTCCTGCGATGAGTATGTAATGTCCTTCATCATCTCTTTGATTGATTTTAGTTTGAAGTCTATTTTGCTGGATATTAGGATGGCTACACCAGCTGCTTCTTAAGACCATTTGATTGGAAAGTCTTTTCCCAACCTTTTATTCTTAGGAGGTGTCTGTCTTTGAATTTGAGGTGTGTTTCTTGTATGCAGCAGAAAGATGGGTCTCGTTTTCATATCCATTCTGTTTGTGTCTTTTTATAGGTGAATTAAGTCCATTGATATTAAGGGATATTAATGACCAGTGATTGTTTGTTCCTGTTACTATTTTTATTTTTTAGTGGTAGTGTGTGTGTACTTCTCTTCTTTGGGGTTTACTGCTGTGGTGTTATCGATTGCTTGTGTTTTCATGGGTGTATCTGCCTTCCTTAAGTTGGAATTTTCCTTCTAGTGCTTTTTGTAGGAGTGGTTTTGTGGATAAGTATTGTTTAAATCTGGCTTTGTCTTGGAAGGTCTTGTTCACTCCATCTATGATGACTGAAAGTTTTGCTGGGTATATTAGTCTAGGCTGGCATCCATGGTCTCTTAGTGTCTGCATTATATTTCCAGGTCCTTCTGGCTTTCAAAGTCTCCATTGAGAAATCGGGTGTTATTCTCATGGGTTTGCCTTTATAAGTCACTTGGCCTATTTCCTTTGCTGCCCTTAATATTCTTTCTTTATTCTGTACATTTTGTTGTTTAATTATTATGTGGCATGGGGAATTTTTTGTGGGGTCTAGTCTGTTTGGTGTTCTATAGGCTTCTTGTATCTTCATAGGCATTTCCTTCTTTAAGTTGGGAAAGTTTTCTTGTATGATCTTGTTAAATATATTGGTATTCTTCTCCTTCTTCTATCCCTGTTATTCGTGGGTTTTGTCTTTTCATGGTGTCCCAAATTTCTTGGACATTTTGGGTCATGACTTTGTTGGTTTTAGTTTTTCTTTGACTGATGAATCTATTTCTTCTACTGTATCTTCAACACCAGAGATCCTCTCTTCCATCTCTTGCATTCTGTTGGTTATACTTGCCTCTGAAGTTCCTGTTTGTTTACTCAGATTTTCTATTTCCAGCATTCCTTCTGCTAGTGTCTTCTTCATTTTTCCTATTTCCCTCTTCAGGTCTTGGACTGTTTCCCTTGCTTTTTCATGATTTTCTTTCAGGGACTTATTGTTTTCTTCTGCTTTAATTGCCCTTTCCTCTAGTTTTTTATAGCATTCTTCCCATTTTTTGTTTGTTTGTTCCTCCAGTTTATTTGTGATTTCTTCTATAAAAGGCTCTAGCCTCTTCATGATGTTACTTATAAGGTTATTTTCTTCTTCTTCTTCTTCTTCTTCTTCTTCTTCTTCTTCTTCTTCTTCTTCTTCTTCTTCCATGATGTGATGTTCAGGTCTACCTGTGGAGAAGGGCCAGGTTCTGGTGATGCTGTATTGCTCTTCATTTTGTTGTATGTACTTTTCCTTGGTGTCTGCCCATCTCCCTGTGGATTCGTTCTTGGTCTTATCAGTGTACTTGGTCCAGAGAGAGCTGACAGATTTCAGGAGCCTCTCTCTGGTCCAGATGGAAGCTCTGGGCCAAATGGGAGTGCTGGTCCAGATGAGAGTGCTGGCCGGATAGGAGCTGGGGGGCTGGACTCTGAGTCTGGGGAAGTCCCTGGGGTCTCCTTATTTTGTTCAGATGGGAGCTCCTGTTGTTAGATGGGAGTTCCTCTGGTCTGTGGTCCAGATGGGAGTTCCAGGGCAGGATGGAAGCTGGGGGCTGGTCTCTGATTCTCAGGAAGTGTCTGGGGTCTCAGGCAAATGGTTGTGGGGGCAGGGTGTGGAGACTGCAGTGTCTGCCTGCAATCTTGGTAAAGGGGAGCCTTCCCGCAGGGCCTGCTGATTGGCTGGAAACTGGGGCCAAGTTGGGCAGGTCCTCCCAGGATGGCCTCTATCCAGTGGTGGAACCCAGGGGCAGTTGTCTCTGTGACTATAACCCCAGGCACTCACCTCTGGTCCTGATGGGAGTTCTGGGGCAGACAGGAGCTGGGGGTTGGTCTCTGAGTCTCAGGAAGTGGCTGGGGTCTCGGGCAAATGGGTGTGGGGGCAGGGTGTGGGGACTGCAGGGTCTGCCTACAGTCCTGGAAAAGGGGAGCCTTCTCACAGGGCCTGCCGATTGGCCAGAAACTGGGGCCAAGTTGGGCAGAAGACCTAATTCTTTTTTTTTGTTATTTTTTATATTATTATATTTGTGTTTTAATTTTACACATCAGCCATGGGTTCTCCTAAGTCTTTATCATGAGGCTTCACTTTGAAATGGGCCTCCATGCTGATGAAAACTGTAAAATCAGTTATGAGGAAAGAATAAGACAGCAGAGAGAAAGAAACAAAGTAAGACACTTGAGATGAGCCTGAAAACCAAAGCTCCCAAATGATGGGAAAGGTGAAGAAAGACAGCTAACTGGCAGTGCTCACCACAAAACAAAAAGAGTGGAGCAGTCTGAAGATGATTAGGAGATAAGTATGCTGACAACCTTGAGAGGACATTATGAAAGAATGGGCTCTACAAAAACAGAAACAACTAACCATGAAACAAAAACAGGCCATGTGATGGCAAAAGCAATTGCTTCACAGCATGGCATGGCCACTGGCCTTTAAACATAGGTTGCTGTGGTGACCTTACATAATGCTTAGCCCTGTAGTCATAGCAACAAAATAAGTAGAACAATACAATGTTAACTAGGGCTATGGTAATGGCAACTGGGCTGTTAACACCCTGAAGGAGAGTGTCAGAGGACTCTCACCTGAGATTACATTCAGCACTTCCTTCTGCTCTTCTCCTAGCTACATGTGATCATGAAAGGTGAAAGGTTAACTGAAGATGTAACTCTTAGATGCAGCTTTGGTGAGCTGGTGATGATGACTGGGCCTTGTCAGTGATGCAGCTATTTTTGAGTTATCATCACTCTTGTAGGTAACCCCGCATCCATGCTCCTATAAGAAAGTCCAGTCAGCTCATTGGTTCACCAAGTCAGACTTGGGTAGGATCATTACTTTGTCATCAGTGCCCTATCTGGGGTGAACATATGAAAGTTTACATCTCCCAAGGAACAGTAACATTGCAGGCCAATTTTAAAAATGTCAGAAATCTTGGAATGAAAAAAATGAAGTCACTGAGGCCATTTGAACAGGTGTAAACTTCAAGGGAGGCTGGGAAAGGAATTTGGGAATATGTCCAGGTCAGACAAACTGAAGCCTATAGACGTCTATGACAATGAGAGACATCCCTGCCCAGGTGATATAACTCCTGTAACCAACCAACACTGAGCCTTGTCCCTCACAGGCCATGCTGACTTTCAACTAAACTAACAACTCATTAACTCTAGCAACTCCAGGCAACAAAAAGTTGAACAGAAGGCAATCTCCTACTCTCAGGGATCAAAGAGAACAGCCACTCTGTGTCAAAGCAAAAGAAATGAGATAAGACTGAGGCGAGCCCCTAGCGGGAGATATATTAAGGGGTGCAATAGAGAAACAGACTCACTAATACAAAGCAAGGTAGATGTGCTGTAGATCTGCTGCTGATTCGAAATCCATTCTCCTCAAGGCCAATGGGGACCAACTGCAAGCTGTTTCCTGCCACCTGATCTGGTCTCCTCATCCCAAGAGAGAGTGTGGCCCTCTCTCTCTCCTCTTATATGAAGTTCAAGAAGCTACTCCCCAAGGCTTGTACCCCAAAGCTGTCTAAATTAGAAGGTTCTAAACCTAACACAAAACTATATACAGTAAGAACAATTATCAAGTATTGTCCAGGAGAAAGAGAAGGTAATAACATAAACAAAACTGGAACTATAACCAACAAGAACAACACCAAGCAAGAAACACATATTAAATGTCCAGTACAAAGGTAATTGGTAAATTATGAAGATTATTCCAATAGCTGTCCTGTCCTGAAGAATCTAAATCTTGTGCCTGATATGTTCTTAGCTAAGAAAAGAGAGTACTATAACTATAACTATCTAGTCTTCAACCCCATCAAAGACCTGAGAAGGAAAATAATATTACCTAAGTAAGTAAGAAATTCAAGCAAGCAACTTCCAAAAAATGCAAGGGATGACAGAAACAGCTGGTTACCTGTACAGTGACCCAATGTTTCTCTGTAACACTGGGGTGTCCACTCTTGGCTATAGGCCTAGAATATCTGACAGACTATTTTCAGAAGCAGAAAATTTTGAAAGACTGTCCTATCCTGTCTTGGCAAGGTTCAGCATGTGGAGATCAGAGGTTGATATCAGGTGTTTTTCCTCTACTGCTTTCTATCTTATTTTTTTGAGACAGAGTCTCTCACAAAATATAGAGGTCACTGATTTGGCTAGACTGATAGGCAAGCATGCTCCAGGGATTATCTCCTGAGCCCCCAGCACTGAGGTTGAAAATGCACACCATCATGCCCAGTTTTTATGAGGGTACTACAGATCCAACTCAAATCCTAATGCTTGCACAATAAGCACTTAACTAAATGAGCCATCTCTCCAGCCCCTGATACAACGCTTATGTGGATAAAACTCAAAATCACAATGCTGAGTGAAAACTAATTATATACACAGCATAATTTTATTCTTTTGAAACCCTACAAGGCTAAGAGTAAAGGCAGATTTGTGGCTGGTTAGGCACAGGGATAGAAAGGAAGGATGAAGGTTAGCTGTAAAAGGCATCTGAAGGAATTCTTGAGAGAATGGACATGCTTGTGTCTTGCTTTTGGTAGAGGTCATACACACTTATGCTTGTGAAAACTCTTTGCACTCTACATCAGAAGTGGATAGAGTTTTTAAAATATAAGCAAGGCATTTTTACAGTGGGCAAATCAGGCATGTAAGAATATGAATAGGCAATAAGCACACAGAAGGACTCCATGAGATTACTCAACAGTCAATGGAGAAATGCAAATGAAAACTGCAATATATACCAGCAAAATGCCCACTAGAATGGCTAAAATTAAAAATATCCATAATAGAGGATATGAAACAACTTCACCCTCCTATGCTGCTGGAAGAAACTGTAAAATAAAATGACTTTGAGAGACTCTTTGGCAATTTCTTATCAAGTACACCCTTCCCCACCAACCTAAATATTCCATTCCTTAGAGAAATAAAAATATTCTACAAGAAGATTTATTCAACAATCACCACAGCAGCCTTATTCCTAGTATTCCTAAACCAGAAACACCAATTGCCTGTCAACAGGAGAATAGATAAAATATGATATACCACTACAAGGAACCATCTCTTGGCAATAAAAATGAATAAACAATAGTTCAAGCAACAACATGAATGAATCTCACAGTGTGTTGGATGAAAAGAGCCAGATACCAAAAGCTTATAGATGTGCTATAAAGTTCCATTTCTATTTCAAGAACAGGCACTAGAGGCTGAGGCATACAGTTTATAAGTTTGAGACCAGCCTGGGCTGCATAGAAGACCCTATCTCAAAAGCAGGGATCAGCAAAACTAACAGGTGCTAGTAGATGGTTCAGGCTTAGGGAGACTTAGAGGGTCATCTGGTATAGGGCAGAGAGAAAGGATGCATCAGAAAGGGAGATATAAGGAACTGTCCTGGATAATAAAAAAAAAAAAAATCCTTTGACTCAAGTAGAGTGTGAAGCTGTGTCAAATTCCCTTGGGTCATACAACTAAACTCTGTATGTAAATTATATGCTTGGCCCTATATCCATAGGATTCAACCAATTTGGATCAAAAATATTACATAAAAGATCTGGAGATAGAGATTCATGATACAGCACTTGCCTAGTGTACATAAATCTCTTGATTTAACCCCTAAAACCACATCGAACAAAACTACCAAATATTTTTCATCTCTTGAACATGCACAGACATTTTTCTTGTTATCATTCCATAACCAACAACCACTTTCATAACATCTTCATTGCATAAGGTAGCAAGCATGAGTAATCCAGAGATGAGTTCAAGTCTGCAGGAAGGATATGTATAGTTTAATGTGATTGTGACACCACTGGATTTCAGTCTTGAATTTCTGTGAATTTTTGCATCTGGGAGGGAGTCCTGAAATCATTCTCTCATGATCAGTGAGAACTGTCATACTTAGTTGGATTTTGGTGTTGTTGTTGTTTTGTTTTTTCAGAGCTGAGAACCAAACCCAGGGCCTTGTGCTTGCTAGGCAAGTGCTCTACCATTGAGCTAAATCCCCAACCCCAGTTGTTTTTAATAATGAAAGAAAAGAGAACAAAGGAGGTTAGATCTGTCACTTGTGCTTGGATCTCAAACCAGAATTCAGTCACGTGGTCACAATGAATGTGAGAGATTGAAAAAAACGGACTCCATTCCAAGCAACTTTGTGCCTTTTTAAAATTTGGACGTATTTTTCCAAAGAAGTGCAGAGACTTGATGCAGAAGGACAATTAAAACCATCTGTTGTTGCCTTCTTCTGAAGGAATTGGATTCAGGAAAGACTTAAATGCTTAATTTTTAATTATTTATTTAGGATTTATTTATATTTTATGTGCATTGGTGTTTCTCCTGCCTGTGTGTCTTTGAGAGGGATCCCCTGGAACTGGAGTTACAGACAGTTGTGAGCTGTCATGTAGGTGCTGGGAATTGAATCTGTGTCCTCTGGAAGAGCAGCCAGTGCTCTTAGCCTCTGAGTCATCTCTCCAGCTCCACTTAAACACTTATTATCCAATAGCTCTTCTAGTTTTCCCTGCCAGTGCTACTTGCTGTAGTTTTAAGGTTGGCTTTTCCTCATTGCAGTAAGGAAAAGCCATTATTTCATCAGTGACCATAACCTTGAGAATCTGCCAAGGACATACAAATGGAAAAGGGCATAAGGGAAGGAGGGTAGCAGGGATAGGGGAGAAAATGAAACAGCTCTTAAAATGAGAATGAGGGTGGGAACCAACACAGAACACTCACATGCGTGACGCCTGCCAACTTCCAGCTGGAAGGAACCACAGACTTTGTATTCAAAGATCCAGTTGGCTTCCCTTTGGGTATGCACAGGACTTCCTTGGGTCTAGCCTGTTGCAACAGATGCAACAACCCCAGTGTTCTATTAAAACGCTGGGTCCCCATAAAAATGGTATTAGAGATGTCTGAGATTCCTCTCACCAGATAATTTCACATCAGCCCTGCTCTCAGGTTATAATACTCCTGCGAGAGTGAGGGCCTGGAGTTATAGTCAGAGAAGCAACTGCCCCTGGGTCCCAACCCTGGACAGAGTCCATCCTGGGAAGACCTGCCCAACTTGGCCCCAGTTTCCAGCCAATGGGCGGGCCATACAGGAAGGCTCCTGTTTTCCAAGACTGCAGGCAGACACTGCAGTCTCCACACCCTGCCCCCACACCCATTTGCTGGAGACCCCAGCCACTGCCTGAGACTCAGAGACCAGCCAACAGCTTCCATCCACCCCAGAACTCCCATCTGGACCAGACCTTCCAGTCTGTCCTGGAACTCCCATCTGGACAAGATAAGGAGACCCCAGGGAATTCCTGAGACTCAGAGTCCAGCCCCCCAGCTCCTACCCGGCCAGCACTCTCATCTGGACCAGAACTCCCATCTGGCCCAGAGCTTCCATCTGGACCAGAGAGAGGTTCCCAAAATCTGTCAGCTCTGTCTGGACCAAGTATACCGGTAAGACCAAGAATGAACCCACAGGGAGATGGGTAGATGTCAAGGCAGAAGTACATACAACAAAATAAAGAGCAATACACCATCACCAGAACCTGGCCCTTCTCCACAGCTAGACCTGAACATCACATAATGGAAGAAGAAGAAAATGAAAACAACCTTATAAGTAACATCATGAAGAGGCTAGAGCCTTTTATAGAAGAAATCACAAATAAACTGGAGGAACAAACAAACAAAAAATGGGAAGAATGCTATAAAAAACTAGAGGAAAGGACGATTAAAGCAGAAGAGAACAATAAGTCCCTGAAAGAAAATCATGAAAAAGCAAGGGAAACAGTCCAAGACCTGAAGAGGGAAATAGGAAAAATGAAGAAGACACTAGCAGAAGGAATGCTGGAAATAGAAAATCTGAGTAAACAAACAGGAACTTCAGAGGCAAGTATAACCAATAGAATGCAAGAGATGGAAGAGAGGATCTCTGGTGTTGAAGATACAGTAGAAGAAATAGATTCATCAGTCAAAGAAAACACTAAAACCAACAAAGTCATGACCCAAAATGTCCAAGAAATTTGGGACACCATGAAAAGACCAAACCTACAAATAATAGGGATAGAGGAAGGAAGAATACCAACTCAAAGGCACAGAAAATATATTTAACACGATCATACAAGAAAACTTTCCCAACTTAAAGAAGGAAATGCCTATGAAGATACAAGAAGCCTATAGAACACCAAACAGACTAGACCCCACAAAAAAGTCCCCACACCACATAATAATTAAACAACAAAACGTACACAATGAAGAAATTATATTAAGGGCAGCAAAGGAAAAAGGCCAAGTGACTTATAAAGGCAAACCCATCAGAATAACACCCGATTTCTCAATGGAGACTTTGAAAGCCAGAAGGACCTGGACAGATATAATGCCGACACTAAGAGACCATGGATGCCAGCCTAGACTAATATACCCAGCAAAACTTTCAATCATCCTAGATGGAGTGAACAAGACCTTCCAAGACAAAACCAGATTTAAACAATACTTATCCATAAATCCAGCCCTATAGAAAGCACTAGAAGGAAAATTCCAACTTAAGGAAGGCAGATACACCCATGAAAACACAGGCAATAGATAACACCACAGCAGTAAACCCCAAAGAAGAGAAGTACACACACACTACCACCAAAAAATAAAAATAGTAACAGGAACGAACAATCACTGGTCATTAATATCCCTTATATCAATGGACTTAATTCACCTATAAAAAGAAACAGACTAACAGAATGGATACGAAAACAGGACCCATCTTTCTGCTGCATATAAGAAACACACCTCAAATTCAAAGACAGACAACTCCTAAGAATAAAAGCTGGGAAAAGACATTCCAATCAAATGGTCTTAAGAAGCAAGCTGGTGTAGCCATCCTAATATCCAGCAAAATAGACTTCAAACTAAAATCAATCAAAAGAGATGATGAAGGACATTACATACTCATCGCAGGAAAGATCCACCAAGATGAAGTCTCAATTCTGAACATTTATGCCCCAAACACAAGGGCACCCACATATGTAAAAGAAACATTACTAAAGCTTAAATCACTTAGAAAACCCCACACATAATAGTGGGAGACTTCAATACCCCACTTTCACCGCTGGACAGATCAGCCAAATTGAAACTTAACAGAGACATAATGGTCTTAACTGATGTTATGGCTCAAATGGACTTCATCGATATCTACAGAACATTCCACCCGAACAAAAAAGAATATATCTTCTTCTCAGCACCCCATGGAACCTGCTCTAAAATCGACCACATACTTGGCCACAAAGCAAATCTCAACAGATACAAAACAATTGGAATAACCTCCTGTGTTCTATCAGACCACCATGGTTTAAAGTTAGATTTCAACAACAGAAAAAACTACAGAAATCCTACAATCTCATGGAAACTGAATCATGCTCAACTGAATCACCAATGGGTGAAGGAAGAAATAAAGAAAGAAATTAAAGACTTCCTAGAGATCAATGAAAATGAATACACCACATGCCCAAACTTATGGGACACTATGAAAGCAGTGCTAGGAGGGAAATTCATAGCAATGAATGCCCACATAAAGAAGCTGGGGAAATCTCACGCTAGTGACTTGACAGCACACCTGAAAGCCCTTGAACAGGACGAAGCAAGGTCTCCCAGGAGGAACAGAAGCCAGGAAATTATCAAATTGAGAGCTGAAATCAATAAAATAGAAATAAAGAGAACAATACAAAGGATTAATGAAACAAAGAGTTGGTTCTTTGACAAGATCAACAAGATAGACAAGCCCTTATCCAAACTAACCAAAAGACAGAGAGAGAGCATCCAAATTAACAAAATCAGAAATGAAAAGGGGGACATAACAACAGACAATGAGGAAATTCAGAGAATCATCAGGTCATACTTCAAAAACCTCTACTCCACAAAACTGTAAAATCTAAAAGAAATGGATAATTTTCTGGATAGGTACCACATACCTAAGTTAAATCAAGACCAGATAAACCATTCAAATAGTCCAATAACCCCTAAGGAAATAGAATCAGTCATTTAAAGCCTCCCAAACAAAAAAAGCCCAGGACCAGTTTCACTGCAGAATTCTACCAGATCTTCAAAGAAGACTTAATACCAATACTCTTTAAATTGTTCCACACAATAGAAGCAGAAAGAATATTACCAAACTCCTTCTATGAGGCTACAATTACCCTGATTCCTAAACCAAACAAAGATGCAACAAAGAAAGAGAACTACAGACCGATCTCCCTCATGAACACTGATGCAAAAGTACTCAATAAAATAGTGGCAAACAGACTCCAAGAACACATCAAAACACCATGATCAAGTAGGCTTCATCCCTGGGATGCAAGGGTGGTTCAACATATAAAAGTCCGTCAATGTAATACACCATATAAACAAACTTAAAGGGAAAAACCACATGATCATCTCACTAGATGCAGAAAAGGCATTTGACAAAATCCAACATGCCTTCATGATAAAGGTCTTGGAGCGATCAGGAATACAGGGAACATACCTAAACATAATAAAGGCAATCTACAGCAAGCCAACAGCCAACATCAAATTAAATGGAGAGAAACTCAAAGCAATATCACTGAAATCAGGAACAAGGCAAGGCTGTCCCCTCTCCCCATATTTTTTCAATATAGTACTTGAAGTTCTAGCCAGAGCTATAAGACAACATAAAGAGATTAAGGGGATACAAATTGGAAAGGAAGAAGTCAAGCTCTCCCTATTTGCAGATGACATGATAATATACATGAATGACCCCAAAAATTCAACCAAGGAACTGATACAGCTAATAAAAACCTTCAGCAACATAGCAGCATACAAGATCAACTCAAAAAAATCAGTAGCCCTCCTATATACAATAGATAAACAGGCTGAGAAGGAAATCAGAGATACATCAGCCTTTACAATAGCCACAAATGATATAAAATACCTTGGGGTTACTCTAACTAAGCATGTGAAGGACCTATATGACAAGAACTTTAAGTCCCTGAAAAAAGAAATTGAAGAAGATGTCAGAAAATGGAAAGATCTCCCATGCTCATGGATAGGCAGGATTAACATAGTAAAAATGGCGATCTTACCAAAAGCAATCTACAGATTCAACACAATCCCCATCAAATTACCAACACAATTCTTGACAGATCTGGAAAGAATAATACTCAACTTCATATGGAAAAACAAAAACCCAGGATAGTCAAAAGAATCCTGTACAATAAAACAACCTCTGGAGGCATCACAATCCCCAACCTCAAGCTCTACTATAGAGCTACAGTAATAAAAACAGCTTGGTACTGGCATAAAACCCGACATGTGGACCAATGGAATCGAACTGAAGACCCTGACATTAATCCACACACCTATGAACATATAATTTTTGACAAAGAAGCCAAAAATGTACAATGGAAAAAAGAAAGCATCTTCAACAAATGGTGCTGGCATAACTGGATGTCAATATGTAGAAGGCTGCAAATAGATCCATACCTGTCACCGTGCACAAAACTTAAGTCCAAGTGGATCAAAGACCTCAACATAAATCCAGTTACTCTGAACCTGATAGAAGAGGAAGTAGGAAGTACTCTTGAACACATTGGCACCAGAGATCACCTTCTAAATATAACACCAGTAGCACAGACCCTGAGAGAAACAATCAATCAATGGGACCTGTTGAAACTGAGAAGCTTTTGTAGAGCAAAGGACACGGTCAACAAGACAAAGTGAAAGCCTACAGAATGGGAAAAGGCCTTCACCAACCCCACATCTGACAGAGGGCTGATATTCAGAATATATAAAGAACTCAAGAAATTAGACATCAAAATGCCCAACAGTCCAATTAAGAAATGGGCTATAAAACTAAACAGAGAATTCTCAACAGAGGAAGTTCAAATGGCTGAAAGACATTTAAGGAATTGCTCAACATCCCTAACTATCTGGGAAATGCAAATCAAAATGACTCTGAGATACCACCTTACACCTGTCAGAATGGCTAAGGTCAAAAACACAGGAGACAGCTTATGCTGGAGAGGATATGGAGCATGGGGAACTCTCCTCCATTGCTGGTGGGAATGCAAGCTTGTATAGCCACCTTGAAAATCAATATGGTGCTTCCTTAGAAAATTGGGAATCCATCTCCCCCAAGACCCAGCTGTAGCACTCTTGGGCATATACCCAAGGAATGCTCAATCATTCCACAAGGGCATTTGCTCAGCTATGTTCATATCAGCATTGTTTGTAATAGCCAGAACCTGGAAGCAACCTAGATGCCCTTCAACTGAAGAATGGATAAAGAAAATATGGCACATATACACAATGGAGTATTACTCAGCAGAGAAGAACAATGACATCATGAGGTTTGCAGGCAAATGGATGGATCTAGAAAAAATCATCCTGAGTGAGGTAACCCAGACTCAGAAGGACAAACATGGTATGTACTCACTCATAGGAGGATACTAGATGTAAAACAACGATGACTAGACTGCTACACAACTCCAGGGAGGCTACCTAGAAAACGGGACCCAAGGAAAGACCCAGGGATCACCCAATGACAGAGAAATGGATGAAATCTACATGAACCACCTGGACGACAGTGGGAGTAATGAAGGGCTAGATTTGAGGGAAAGAAAGCTTAGGGGAGCAGGAGATCCCAGCTGGATCAAGAACAGAATGGGAGAATGAGGAATAACAGACCATGATATGTGAAGACCACATGAGAACAGGAATAGGCAAAGTGCTGGAGAGGTCCCCAGAAATCCACAATGATACATCCTCTGTTGACTGCTGGCAATGGTCGAGAGAAAGCCTGATCTGACCTAGTCTTGTGATCAGTCAAACACCCTAACAGTCTTGCTGGAACTCTCGTCCAATAACTGATGGAAGTGGATGCCAAGATTCTCAGCCAGGCCCCAGGTGGATCTCCAGGTGTCCAACTGTCGAGGAAGAGGAGGGACTGTAAGAGTGTGAATTGTTGAGACCAAGATTGGAAAAGCACAGGGACAAATAGCCAAATGAATGGAAGCACATGAATTATGAACCAAAGGCTGTGGAGCCCCCAGCTGGATCAGGCCCTCTGGATAAGTGAGACAATTGAATAGCTTGAACTGTTTGGGAGGCACCCAGGCTGTGGGACCAGGACCTGTCCTTAGTGCATGAGCTGGCTGTTGGAACCTTGGGCTTACACAGGGACACTTTGCTCAGCCTGGAAGTAGGGGACTGGACCTGCCTGTACTGAATCCACCAGGTTTAAATGAATCCCTAGGGGAATCTTAGCCCTGTAGGAGATGGGAATGGAGGGGATGGGATGAGGGGAAGGTGAGGGTGGGGGTGGGAGCGGGGAGGACAGGGGAGCCCATGGCTGATGTGTAAAATTAAAACACATAACAATAATTATATATATTTTTATATTTATATAAATTTAAAAAGAATACCCCTGCAAAGAATCTTACTCCTATGGCAGGAAGTAAAGAGGCTTGTGACTTTCATTTCCCATAAGAGCTGGGCATAAATTTCATGTCTGTCACTAATTCCATACCTTGCATTTGTTTTCTCCCTCTCCATCACAATCAGTCAAACAACAAACATTATGGAGTTTCTGCTTTGCTTGGCTCTGAGGTCAAAGCTGGGAAATCTAGGAACACACACACACACACACACACACACACACACACACACACACACACGTACATCTCCCACCTTCTGCCTTTGTCTCTTTGGCATTGATGTCAGTCAGTCCCACACCCCAGAACTCCAAGATTTGAAGCTCTGGGAATGAGCCTGTCTACCACTCCAGACTGTCCCTCCCCAATCTCCCACTCTAACCCTATTGCCAGCCTGCTCTCACTCAAGCCAGACACAACCTCTTTCCCAATATAGACAGATGAGAGATGAGCAGGGTCTGCTTGATGAAATTGGTCCATGGGCTGCCTCCAAGATCTGGCTGCAAGGAGAATGCACAGTCATTATCTTGGCTGACAACCCCTTCCCCATCTTTTCACTATAATGAATTGCATGGAAAGCTCAGCTGTCATGAAGTCTTTTGAATTCCAGCCTTCCTATCCTCCCAGACATCCTTAGAGGTTATCTCAGCAAGGCAGGTGGAACAGAAAAGAGAAAAGCTTAACCCTATAAGAATAATTATGATGTATTATTAGCAATTGATGGCAATCCAGTGCAGAATTTTCAATATAGATGCTACTGCCTGCAATTTTTCTCTGTCATATTACACACACACACAAAGGCTACATTTAATGACTCCAAAGTTCAGAAGAGTTTTTCAAAACTAAATTTAGTTCCTTAGAAGCAGCATTTTAATACAAGGAGTTTAAATGAAATAGAGCTACAGCTTGAATACTGAAGATACTTTCCAGAGTAGAGGGAAATGCTATGGTTAGTATGTTTTTATGAAAAGACCACTGGTTGGCATTGGTGTTGAGTTATATGGTCATACTTAAGGGTATTATATAGAAATCAGAGGCTCCCTCAAAATGGCAGAACATCTTCCCATTAGGAACTAATTACTAGCTTGCAAGCAGGAAGTTCATCATGGTAGTTTCTTTGTCTTCAGTCCCTGGCACCATGCTGTGCACAAGCAGAAGTTTGCTAAATGGTTTCTGACAGGAAAGCGAGGATGCATGAATTGTTGGATGGATCAATGGGTGTATATACACAGACTTGTAGTGACTTATTTTAATGTGTTGAAAAAATAATCCTGTTACAAAGAGGCTGCAATGGTTGGGATGCAAGTTCAAAATGATGAGTGTTTGTCTGCAATATGTTTTGTATGGTTAAAACTACTAGTATCTCTGTATGTAGATTTCTTTCTTTTTTTTTTTTGGCATGTGTGCAAGTTCAAATGTATGTGAGTGTGATGCCTGTGGAGGCCAGAGGAAAACCTTGTATGTTCTCCTTAGAAATGCTGTCCAACTCCCTTGAGAGAAGGTCTCTCATTGAGACCTAGGGCTCACTGATTAGGCTAACCTGACTGGCCAGCAAAGTCCCAGATCCTCCTGTCTCTACTTCCTCAGCGCTGTATGTACACCACCACACTTGAGTTCTTACACAAGTTACAGGAAATCAAGTTTGAGTCCTCATGCTTAGGTCACAAGCACTTTACCAACTGAGCCATCTCCCCAGTCCTGAAGAGGTCATGTCTAATTCTTCCTCTGAAGGATTCGGACAATTTCTTTCCAAATGGAGAGAGATGGGAATTCTTCTCTATACATATGGATGCACCAAGCTGTGTAGAGTCCATAGAGATGATAGAGTGCATGGACTCACCCTTTTGGAAAGCACTGTGGATTTATTTATCCAAATCCAAAGAAGTGTCTCCAGTCTCTGCTGGATGATGTCACCCCCTGGAATGGATGCTAGAGCAGGAACTCCAGGAAAGCCAACAGCTTCCATGTTAAGCTGTCCCTTACTAAATCTCAAATCTGTAAATGTCCTTCACCTACAAGATTGACTGCATTGGCAAAACTTGTTTGAAGCCATTACAAAATTCACTGCAGGGTGGCAGTTCCCAACCTGTGGGTTGTGACCCTTTTGGGGGTCAAATGACCCTTTCACAGGAGTCACATATCCAACATCCTGCAAGTCAGATATTTACATTATGACTCATAACAGTTGCAAAATTACAGTTATAAAGTAGCAATGAAAATATTTTTATGGATGGGTGACTACAACATAAGGTACTATATTAAAGGGTCATAGCATTGGGAAGGTTGAGAACCACTGCTGTGAAGTGTTTGTGGAAATAGAGAAAAGACAATGTTGGCATGGGGTCTGCATGACAACATGAGGGCCAAATGGAAAAATAAGAAAGTGAAAGTTCAAAGAATTTTTTTAAATGTCCATGTTAATGCCATGCTACTTTTACAAGTTTAAGATGGCTTGCCTACCAAGTGTCTTCTAGAAGAGCACAGGAAGCCCATGGAAAACTTTGTCTTTACTCAAAAAAGGAACTTGTCCTCAGCACATCAGTGTTTAACATGCTGAAGTTCATACTGAGGTAAGTCTCTGAAATAAACGAAGAAATCATTGGAGAGACCAGTTGCCTAGTGGAAAACTCTGAACCTCTTCCAGCCCCACAACATGAGGAATAGTTAACATCATATAAAGGCTTATGAAGTCTTTGTGTGTATGGGGACTGATATATTCACATATTATGCAATAAGCACATCCATGCATACACAGGAGCCAGAGGAGGATGAAAGGAGCCCAACTTTATCACTCTCCCATGAAACAGGGTTTCTCAATGAAGCTGGAGTTAGGCTGGAAACCATCAAGCTTCAGTGATCCTAGACTTCTATCTTCACAAACACCCCTGGGTTACTACTGGGGTTAGAGGCATGCATGCCATCATGCCTGCCTTTTAATGTGGATGCTTAATATCTTTTCTAAATATATTTATTTGTTAAAAATTTTTTCATTTTACATATCAACCCCAGTTCCCCCTCCCTCCCCTTCTTCCGTCTCCTCACCTCCCTCCCACTCTACCCCCATCCACTCCTCAGAGTGGGTAAGGCCTCCCATGGTAGTCAACAAAGTCTAGCATACCAAGTTGAAGGAGAGCCTAGCCCCTCCCCATTGTATCAAAGCTGAGCAAGGTATCCCACCACAGGGAAAGGGTTCCAAAAAGTCAGTTCATGCACCTGGTATAAGTCCTGGCCCTGCTGCCAGGGACCCTGCTAACAGAACAAGCCACACAACTGTCACCCACATTCAGCGGGCCTAGTTCAGTCCCATGCAGTTTCCCAAGCTGTCAGTCCAGAGTCAGTGAACTCCAACTAGCACTGGTTAGCTGTCTCTGTGGGTTTCCCCATCATGATCTTGATCCCTTCTTCTTCTTCTTCCTCTTCTTCTTCTTCCTCTTCTTCTTCTTCCTCTTCTTCTTCTTCTTGAATGCCGTTTATTGAAGGAGGGAGGAGGTCTTAAATACAGGCTTACAGCACAATGGGAGAGCCCTGGAGGGCAGAAGTTCGCTTCTGATGTTTTTTGGGTTTTTTTGTTTTTGTTTTTGTTTTTTTTTTTTTTTTTGAGCTGAGGATCGAACCCCAGGCCTTGCGCTTGCTAGGCAAATGCTCTACCACTGAGCTAAATCCCCACCCCTGCTCCTGGTGTTTTACAATCTTTCATCTATGCTGTTAACGCCCAATATGCTGGATACACAGACAAGGAGCTTCCCTTAAGCATTCAGGAGGGTGGAATCTTGCAGAGAATTAGCATAGGGAGGATATCAAGGTCAAGGTCGGCAAGCAAGGCAACAGTTACCCAAAACGGGGGCCAGGGACCTACAGGTCCCCCCCCCCTTTTACTAAAAAAATGAGCTTCTGACTTAGGTTGCATGGGACGTCAGCAGGTCACCTTACCCGTCATGGAGATACCTGTCCAGGCCACACAGGCATTCTGTCTTAGGTTGGTGAGTGCCTTCCCCCCAGGTATTACCTGTCTCTGAATACTCATTATCATACAGGCTCAACAGTGTGAGAGCTGCAGAGTTAAATGTTGCCAAAGATCTCTAAGTGGCGCTGGGCTTGCAATCTGTGTGTTCGATGCAGAAAAGACCAACAGAAGTCTTAACCCACCCAAAGCTGATAGGTTAAAGGCAGCTGAGCCATTCCCTTCCTTAACAAGCCTTACTGCAAATTGGAGTCCTTGTAATATGGTATCCCAAGAGCAAATGGAACTTGAGTTTGTAAATTTATAACTTTCAAAGGCAATCAAAATGTATATAACTATTGATTTAAATTTGTCATGCCCAATAGAATGAAAAATTAGTTAACTGTGGTAGCTACTTTTGCTCCCAGGGTCTCCACTGTGCTAGTTGTAGTAACCAGTTATGAAATGGCAATCCCAGAAACAGTAGTAACGGTGGTCATCACTGTTATAATAGCAACAACGGCAGCAGTGATGTCAAATTCTCTGCTGGAGCATGTGGGTATCCATTGGCATGGGCACAACTCCAGGAACATGAACCGCCAAGGCCCATTATTCTTGATCCCAGCATGACTTAAGCTGTCAGCTCTGCAAAAAAATAACTAAGAACCATAAAGGAAAAATAGGCAGCTCACAAGCAGCAGAACTAATGGCCTCATAATGGCTACATTCAGACTCACAAATTTTAAGGTATCTTCAAAGGTGGCTAAATGAATTTCAGGAGGCCAAAAACTGTTGCACAAAGCCACTCCTGAGAAGTAGGTACTGCTCCAGCATGAATAGGATTGTGAGAATGAAAATGCTTAGCTGGCATGCTACTGTTACTAAATGGAGGTCAGTGATCTTCAGTGTTCCTTAATCTCCTAGGTGTCTGGGTGACACATTCTCAAACATACTTGAAAAAGCAGTTACCTCTCTTTCTCTTTCTTCATTCTTGTTCCCAGGGACTGGTCTCTGCTCTCTTCTATGCCCCTTCTTTGCCCCTTCTCTCCCATCCCCTCAATAAACCTCCCACGTGGGCCCTGTTGTATGGTGTGACTCCTTCCCTGCTGGTTTAAAAATACATTTGGTGCCGAGATTTAGATTCAGTCTGAGACATACTGGGACCCTGCACCTGGCCCACCAATGACATTCCTACTTTTTTCCCACCTAACAAATTTCTGGGTCTCTCCATCTAACACTGACAATTGTTTTTGTGAGCTCCAGGGAGTTGATTTGGATCCACCTCAAACAGCCTGATGGTTCCACAGAGCCTGGACAGTGAAGTGTCCAGCTAGCTACCCCATGACATGGTCAGCACCCCAGATTTCTCAGGTCCCCCAAAGATGATGTCCCCCAGACCAGCAGGAAGCATTCTCGAGATCACAGCACCCTCATCCCTGCCTCACCTGCTACCCCTTTCCAACTCCTCACCTTTTTATAATAAACAGAAGGGAGGAATGTTGGCATTTAGGCATCTGTACTGGCCTGTCCTTGGGGTCCTATAAGGATATATCCTCAGCTGCAGCCCCTAAGAACACCCCCTGAGCATTCACTATGTTTCCTTATAAAAGGGGGCCTTGTACACCTCCCATCTCTTTCTCTTCCTTCAATCTCATCTCCAGGTACCAGTCTATATTCCCTTCCCTGCCCCTTCTCTCCCCTCCTCTCAATAAACCTCCCATGAAAAGAAAAAAAGAAAAATCAGTTACCATACATTACCTTCTAGAGAATCCAACTGCATGGCTGCAGTTCCTAGGCTTATTTTAATGGTTGCCAAAGCTGGCCCTATTGGGCTTTCAGTACCCATTGGCATCAGAAGGGGAGAGTTTGTCATGAAGGAAGGCCCAATAAGTTTCTGCTGTGTTGGGCTTCCACTGTGGATGCTTAATATCTTTACTCAGGTCTTTATAATTGTCTACTAATCACTCTGAGCCATCTCCCTAGCCTAGTCATAAACTCTTTAAAGGATGTTAAAGAGTTGTGATGAGACAAACAGGTGACCTATTCTGCTATTTAGAAGCAGAGGAGCTCTACCAAATGTCTTCTAGTAGAGACAAGGGAAGGATGCCAAGAAGGGAAGCAGAAATGGGTGGAAACTTATGCCCAGTTTCAGTAGCTTAATAAGGCATTTACAGCTGGCTTACAGCAGTGAATCCTAGCACTTCCTATCCAGTCCTTGAATGAGAGGCTGACTTTAGACTACCTCTGTTATTAACGCCCAGAAACGGGCCTTGCTCATGATCTTTCTTTCTCCTATGTATGTTTAGACTTTATTTAAAATAGAACCTCATTATGTTGTTCAGGCTGGCCTAAACTGCCTTAGCCTCCTGAGTAGCTGGAATATAGGCAAATACACGACCAGGCCCAGCCTGCCCATGTATTCCATAGTCAGAGAAATACAGAGAAACTGAGGACTATGAACTCATGGAGGCTAAATATTATCTTTTTCAGTTAACCAGGATTCTGGACTTTTAAGTTAAGAGGATAAACATGATGATGTCTCAGGGCATTCATATCTGGCTAAGGTAAGACAGGTTTAGCCTGGCTTTCTGAGAGATCTACCCCTAAATCTACAGTAAAACTCAATATCTAAATGATACCTCTAGTCTTTAATCTTGCTGTCTATACAGGATTTGCCAGAGCTGTGTCTTAGAACAAGTTTCTCAGGATGCCAAAGTGGGCAGAAGACCACTCTTAGGAATCTTCTAGAGCAGTTTAGCCAAAGGCACCCTGGAGAGATTATAGTAAGTATAGGTTCCTTGGCTCTAAAGCAGATGGAGGCAGAATATCATAACAAACCAAGCTAGTGTATCACTTCACATAGCACAGGCATGCTAGCAAGGCAGTGAGGAGCAGGTAAATATAAGACCAATAAGTTCCCTGTTATGCAGACAAAAAATGTGGGACAGCAGGCAAGAGATGGTCAGCAAGTCATTTCTATTCTCATAAGAGCTGCAGGGTCTTCTCACAACGTAGCACCTGGAATTGTGCACAATACTCAGTAGTACTCACTTTAAAAGGGCCCAATCTCAGGCCATGGCCCCTGTGCTGTTTAGACAAGATAAACATCATCTTAGTAAAGGATACCCTAGAAAAAGTGTCTGAAAAATGACATATAGTTTATTTGGAAGGTTGAAAGTAAATGAGTATGAGACTGAGAGTAAAAACAGAGGAGTCACCCCAAAACCTGATGTAGGTTCATCCAGTAGGCAGGGCTACATCAAGCCAGTTAACACTGCAGGCAAGAAGGTTAATGCCCTAGGGAAAGCTCTCAGAGGCAAAACAAAGCATTACCCATCAGAAGCATGAGAGAGCAAGGATCATTGGTTGAGGGTCATGGGAATGAGGACATTCATTCCTGGTGTTTCCATCACTAGCATCATGGGCAAGCAAAATAGTCTCAGTGCCACAAAAATGTTCTCAGGTGCTAGCAGTTGGATGAGGGAATGTAAGCAGATCACCAGTGTCACCATGTTTAAAGATCATTTGCTTCATTGGCACATATTCTTAAGGAGCACTCCCAAGATTCCCTCCAGTTCTATCCACAGTTTCCCTCACTAATAAGGAGCCATGTAAGGTGACCCTCATTTCTCCTGTCAAGGAGCAAAGGTTCTCCCTGCAGGAAGCCAACAATAATATTCCTGCAACTTCTACCTGGCTGCAAGCAGCCACCCTGCTCCTTCCATGCACAATGGTGGTTTTTTATTCAAGCAAAACTGCAAAGCAATCCAGAACACTTTAGGAAAAAATTCCATGAAGGACTTGTCAAACACCAGAGAGATTTGAGTTAATTCATTCCAGAGTTCAAGTAATGAGGTGAGTCCTGTTTATTCTTCTACCAAAAGGAATGCCCATTGTGTCATTTTTTTAAGGTGGACCAAGGGCTGCATGCATTTATCATAAAGTTCAATATAAGGATGAAAGCCAATCAAGGCTCCCCAGGAGACAAGGAACTCTGCTTTCAAAGCCTGGGGGACAGAATATTGCCTTTCTGCAAATAGTGCTTCTAATTTGATCCCACAAAGATTTCTGCAAAAAGGAAACCAGGAAGATGTCAGGAAGATGTGGAGTATGTGGGTATCTACACAGAATTTTTATCATGGCCACATTCTTCAGGATCTCAGCCATCAATTATGCATGGCAGGTAGTCAATTGTGTATCTTTCAAGAACTTCCCATTATGTATCTTCCCTGGTTTATAGTAGGCAAGATCGTCTATTTTCTCCTCCCCTTTAAGCTTTCCCATCACTTACTGCCCAACATCCCCATGGAATGTCCTGAAATGATAGGTTTTCTAAGGCTGTGAGAGAAATTACTTTGTGATTTCCACTTGCTATTCACAAAAAGTCACCAGAGCCAGCTCACCTAGAAGAGAGTAACCTGCATGTATTGAAGCAGATGTTCATCTGCAATCCTCAGAGAATGAAAACATCTGGAGGCAAGAACACCCTGCTTTTGTTCAGAAAAGAGGCAAGTCTCTGCCGTGGAAATAATATTTTCTTAAAGCTAGCCTGAAATAATTGCGTATTTGTTGAGGATTGACAGAAAAGACTTTCATGAATTTTGTTATCTTTTGACAGTGGCAAATAAGTAGGCAGAGAAATGTATTCTCTCTTGGGGCTTTTAACAGAAAAAAAATCACAGAAAATTGTGCCAAAGAGCATGGCAATATTTCCATACTTTTTCTGCACTTACAAGGATAAAATGGGCATTAGGGGTAAAAGGGTTGTTATAAAAACAGTAGTTCTATTTCTGAGTCTCTCCCTTGCCAAAGCCTCAATACCCCAGTCCCTAAAGTGGAAGAATGCCAAACCTGAATTTCTATCATATGTCCTGCAAACAATTGGATTTATTCTTAACAGGGTCTCACTGCATTTTGGCATTGTACAGCATGTAATTAGCCATTAAATGACTTAGCAAGAACTGACCCCAATTTGTTGGACCAGTGCCTGATGAATGATTTCATGCTGCTCTTCTAGAGCCATACTATGGTGACTTGGTTGCATGGTGGAGTCCAGGGAGGAGAGACGCTAAAGAGCTCCTAGCTTGGGAACCTGAGATGACAAATGTGATATTAATTAGAAACCTTTAACTCACCTACAGCCTCTGAGGATGTTCAAGGCCTTATAGCTGCTGTGGGATGTTCTGTATGTCAAATGTGTTGCTCTGATTGGTTAATAAATAAAACACTGATTGGCCAGTAGCCAGGCAGGAAGTATAGGCAGGACAAGCAGAGAAGAGAATTCTGTGAAGTGGAAGGCTGAGGCAGAGAGACACTGCCAGCTGCCGCCATGACAAGCAAGATGTAAGGTACAGGTAAGCCACAAGCCACATGGCAAGGTATAGACTAATAGAAATGGGTTAATTTAAGATATAAGAACTAAATAATAAGAAGCCTGCTGTGGACATACAGTTTATAAGTAGTATAAGTGTCTGAGTGATTATTTTATACGTGGGCTGTGGGACTGCGGGGGCTTGGTGGGAGCTGGAGAGAAAAACTCCAACTACATATAGCCAATGCAAATCCAATCCCTGTAAATCCCACTTCAGCCTATCTCAAGTCTTCTGTGACTCCAAAAAGGAGACACCAATGTCTCTCCCTTTCTGTAATATAAGGAGACAGGTCTGAGATGTCAGTCAATAAACATATTAAATTCCTACCATATGCACAGGGAGCTGATGCTAGGTGACAAGGTTGACTACTGGAGTAATAATCTATGTTTGAAGCATTTGTTGCATATACCTGTACTTCCATCTCCCTGTGATGGTTACTCTTTATTGTCAACTTGTTGGGATTTCAAATCAATATCTGGATTTGCCTATAAGTGTGTTTCCTGAAAGGCTTGACAGAGTAGGGAAGCTCCACCCTGAATGTAGGTGGTACCATTCCCTGGGCTGGGGTCTCAGAGTGGAAAAAACTAGCTGGGCACCAGCATTCATATCTCTGCTTCCTGACTACAGATTCAATGTGACCAGCTTCCTCACACTATGCCTTCTCTATTGAGACAGACCCTCAGACTGAACTAAAATAAACCCTTCCTTCCTTAAGTTGCTTTTTGTCAGGTATATTATCAAGTAATGAGAAAAGTAATAGCTAATATACTTCTCCTCCATAAAAGTAGCCAGGACTGAGTGCCTCACAGCTCAAAGGAAGACAGCATATCTAGGCTACTTGAAGAAAAGTCTCCCTGTCTGGTTGTGTGGCTGCATCAGCTCTTTGAGTAAACATCAGTGATTTTATGTTCAGAGGGCATTAGCATCAGAAAGTTGGTCAGGGAGGTGCTGCCTCTCTAAGATTGGGAGGAAATGAAAGTCCCCTGGGTTCTAGATGGAAGACCACAGTAGCCTGACAAGTGAAGGATCCCTGAAGAAGCCACTGAGAAGACCTCCTACTATAGGCCCAGGGCTGGATGGGGCCCTGGGATGACCAGAAATAAGCACAGGCATCTACAAAAGCTACAGAGCCCTGATCAGCCCAAGGCTCCTGTGATATGCACTTGGTCCAAACCAGGGGAAGTAATATCAATCATGACTATTGGTGAAATTATTAAGGCCACTCCACATAGTTAAAATGGAGGTTTATTTTGGGGGGTAACTTACAAATGAATGGATAGTTTACAGAGTCTGGGAAAGGCGTGGTGCAGTCTGGCGATGTTCTCTGTAGAACTCTGCTTGGTCTACCTCCAGGGTCCAGGAACTAAGAGAGCCCATGCATCTGGAACCCAGGTCTTCTGTGTCCTCTCTCAGTCCCACCTTGTAGGCATGACCATTACTGAAAGCCTCAGTGGGGGTTGGAGCTTCCAGGTCAAAGCTGGAATGGCTACCCACTACATAGGACAGTAGCACTTAGCAGCACACAGAATTGGGCAACAGAGTCAGGAAGGCTCTAGAGAGGGATCAGGCAATTGTGTACCTCCAGGCTCATAAGCAGCAGTCATATCCTCAGATGTTAGTCCTGACTGATGACCTAGGGATGTTCACCTTCGGCTGACATTGCTGCTACCATCTGCACCAAGGGTCAAGGATGAAACAATTATGGTCATGCCTGGGGTCTCTCTTGGCCCCTAGTCAGCACAGCTTAGAAGAACAGACCAGAAGCCTGGCAGAACCAAGATGGAACCAGACCATTCCTAGATCCCTGCATCCCTCACTGTCTTCCCATGTGTGTAGGTAACTTCTCAGACAGCGTTTTCACTCTGTGTGTTGTTTATTGGTTTGTTTTTTTGAGGCAGGGTTTCATTATGTAGCCCTAGGTAGCCTAGGACTCACTCTGTGAACCAAGCTGGCCTTCAACTTGCAAGATCCCCTGGCTTCCCAAGTGCCCCTGCCAATCTGGTCCCTCTCTAAGTGCTTCAACAGATAGAATTTGAGTCATTGCAGACAATACAATTGTCTCCTTCCTAGGCCTGACCACTTGGGATAAGAAGACTGGGCACTGGGAAGAGGGTTCTATCCCAGGAGGCCAATGGCAGAGCCCTTAGTGTGAAAGTATGCTGGACTGACTCCTAGTGATGAGGCCAAGCAGGCAGCCAGGTAAAGGGTTTTAGAGTGGTCACTCAGTAGTACCCTAGTTCCAGAATTCCTTGCAACATAAAACTTAGCCATACAAGGGAGAAAGGTTTGGCCTACTTGTCTTAGTTAGGGTTACTATTACTGTGATGAAACAATGATCAAAAACAGGTTGGGGAGGAAAGGGTTTATTTGGCTTACACTTCCATATCACTTTTCATCATCCAAGGAAATCAGGACAGGAACTCAGAGCCTGGATCTGAAGGGAAGAGCTGATGAAGAAGCCACAGGGAATGCTGCTTACTGGCTTGCTCCCCATGGCTTGTGCAGCCTGCTTTCTTATAGAACCCAAGACCATCAACCCAGGGATGGGACCACCAAGAATGGGCTGGGCCCTCCCCTATCAATCACTAATTAAGAAAATTCCATACATCTGGATCTTATGGAGGCATTTTCTCAACTGAGGTTCCCTACTTTTAGATAACTCTAGCTTGTATAAAGGTGACATAAAACTACCCTGCACAGCTCTTATCCTGTAATAGAAAGAAAAAGATGCTAGTCATCATGAAAGAATAAAAGTTAATATCTCAGTAAGCCATTAAATTATAAAATGATTAAAGGAAAATAGAGTGCCAAACATCTGCTGGAAGAGAGAATTGGCCTAGGAGTGCAGGACTGAGCTGAGTAGCCATAGGTAGGTGAAAGATCTAACAGCCAAAGGATAGACTCCATCATCATTTCCAACTTCTACAATCACGGCTTTGGATTATAGTGCACTCTTCACAAAGAGACAGGAGGCACAAACAGCTCTTAACTCTCAAAAGCAATTTGTCAAAACATTTCAAAGACCTTCTAACCTTTGGTCCAGCAAGCTTACTTCAAGAAATATATTGATAGGGATGAGTTTAAAAACACAACAAAAAGGAAAATAATAGAATGTAGTACCTACTCTGTCAGAGGCCATTAAGAATGACTTACATGTCTGTTTTCCTGTTCAATTTTCACAAAGCTAAGAGACAAATAATACTCCCATTCTACAGGTAACAAGTAAAGCACCAAGATGTTAAACATCTTTTTATATAGTACTGTAGGCAGCATACAAACTAGAGCCCATGTCCTTAGCCACTCCCTAATGCTGCTTTGTAGTCAGAGTTTTCCTGCCTGGCCCACAGTCAGGATAAATCTCTCTTACCCACCAGTCCCACAGTCACTCAGACCCAACCAAGTAAGCACACAGAGACTGATATTGTTTACAAACTGTATGGCCGTGGCAGGCTTCTTGTTATCTACTTCTTCTATCTTAAATTAACCCATTTCTGTTCATCTATACTTTGCTATATGGCTCGTGGCTTACTATTACCTTACATCTTCCTTGTCATGGCAGTGGCTGGCAGTATCTCTCCACCCTAGCCTTCCACCTCCCAGAATTCTCTTTTCTCTTGTTCCGCCTATACTTCCTGCCTGGCCATTGGCCAATCAGAATTTTATTTACACAGATTGATATCCACAGCACTTTCCCTTTTCTTTTTTTAAGGAAGGTTTTAACTTTTACATAGTAAAATTACATATAACACAACAATTATCAAGCAAGAATTACAGTTACAATATTAAAGAAGATATCCTATCTTATCTTATATTTGTGAGTCCAAGGTTTTATATTTCACTTATCTTGTATCATAACTGAGGAAATTATAACTATCTAGTCTTCAACCACATCAAAGACCTCAGAAGGATATAATATTACCTGAGAACCAGGAGAAGGATGCAAGCAACTTTCGGGAGTCTTGCAGGGTAGACAGAGACAGCTGGCAGCCTGGACAGTCACCTAATGTTCCTTTGTAAAGTTGGGGCATTTGTCTTCAGCCCACAGGGCTAGAGACTTTTGGTCACTTTTTTAGTGTCCTGTAGAATGTGTGGCAGTTTCCTCTGCAAAGCAGGAACCTAAAGGACCATTTTGTCAAGCAAAGTTCAGTGGTCACCTTTCTATGGGTCCTGCATGTCCAGTTGATCAAGCAGTCCAGGCAAGAACAGTTTCTTGCCCAAATGGCTATTTTTGCCAAGGTGAAGATAAATTCCATATGAAGTGTCTTCAATGCCTATCCTTCTCTCTGAAGTAAATCAGTGCTAACAGGAGCAGACATGTCTCACTGCCCAGAAAGTCTAAATTTTAAAAGTATTTTAAATGCCATATTCATAGGTCTTTGAAGTAGTTGAAGATTACCTATCTATCTGAAATATCTCTATGTATATCTAGAAGACTTAACTAACATGGCTATGAGTATGATTGTCATAGATGACTAATTATTAATCTATTTTTAATTATCCATTACAATTTAAAATGAGCTATACAAACATAATACCTTAAACAAGAGTAGAAATATACACATAGTATAACAAAATTAACTTTAAGTTTGTATCAATAGACTAAAATCTATACCAATGTAAAACATTTTAAACAAGTTGTTGCTCTTTAGAAGTAAGTTCCTTAATCTACCCTTTCATCCTACTATATCTATATCATATCCCCTTTTCTTCTTTAGAAAGAGATCTCATTTATAATCAACCTGCTTTAAATAAAAATAATTGGTTTTTTTTATGTCCCACACCAGAGGGCTCTTCTGATTTGGGACACAAAAATTTCTTAACCTTTTTTTTAGCAATATGTCTGGGTTTAGAGAAGGAGTGAGCCAATTCCATCTCCAAAGCCAGCTTGATAATTTTGGGAAATTGGGCGTAGTTTTTCTTACTACTTCCTGCTGGAGGGGGGGCGCTGTATCTTATGGGGACACAAAGAAAATTTTAGATGGAGTAGTCTGTGATGGTAAACCTCTGAGCCAGTTGCCTTGAAACCATTCTGGATTTGGATCATCTGGGCCATGGTGTCATCAGAGACCTTTCAGGTGGTCTTGGCTGATCAAACCTGATGTATCTTAATCTGCAACAAATCCATAGCCTCTGGCTTTCTGTGGAAACAAAAGCAGAGACTCTTTTCCAAAGCAACATATCCTGATATCCAAATTTTGAAGTCAAGGTGTCTTTAAAATTTACATATTTGTTTAACTCAACACCTTTTATGATCAAAGCTTTTTCTGTAGTTAAAAATACCAAAGACAACATAAACAAGATTCTCTGTGTAATATCCATCTTTGAAACGCCACTGTGGCTGCTGGCTTGCCCACCTCAGCTTTCCAAAGTGGTGGTGGTACAGTTTACTGTCAGCTCTGGGTCTGGAGGCATGTGCACCATCAACTATCAGAAGCAGTTCTATCAAAGCAGCACATAGCCCAGAAACTTTTTTTTAACTAGCAAAGGCTAAATCCACCATGCAGCAGAGTAAAGTGCTGCTTGTAGACTCCTCATTCCCACCAAATAGCAGGTCAGACACACACACCAGGAACCCGCCACAGTAGCTCAAACAGGCAGGCTGCTGCTAACTTGAGAGAGACAACTAGAAAGCTGTTTTTAACTCTGTTTTAGAATCTTTTTTCTCAGGTTTTAGGTGGAAACTCTTGCCAACACGTTGGGCGCCATTTGTAGTTAGTTTTCTTGCCTGGTCCACAGTCAGGACAAATCTCTCTTACCCACCAGTCCCACAGTCACTCAGACCCAACCAAGTAAGCACACAGAGACTGATATTGTTTGCAAACTGTATGGCCGTGGCAGGCTTCTTGTTATCTACTTCTTCTATCTTAAATTAACCCATTTCTGTTCATCTATACTTTGCCACTTGGCTTGTGGCTTACCATTACCTTACATTTTCCTTGTCATGGCAGTGGCTGGCAGTATCTCTCCACCCTAGCCTTCCACCTTCCAGAATTCTCTTTTCTCTTGTTCTGCCTATACTTCCTGCCTGGCCATTGGCCAATCAGAATTTTATTTACACAGAGTGATATCTACAGCACTGCTTCCCACAGAATTCCACAAAATACTACCTATAATATGGGACACAGAAGACAGCTTTCTGCCCAACAAGGGCAGAGATGTAAGGGTATGTAATGTATATAAATGAATAAATGATATATACGTGTGAGGATAAACTGGGAGATGTCTATACAAAATGATACAGATAAAGATTTTGTGATAATACAGGCTGTAGAGGGTGGCAAGGAGGAAGGATGTCTATAATGAGTCCAGATGACATGTAAAAACCATCATGTTTACACTAATTTTTTAATTATAGAAATTTATTTTTATAAATTTCAAATTATAGAAATACCAGGGCCTGGAGAAGTGAGATGTAAGCAGAAGGAGCCAAACAGAGGACAGAGCCAGGGATTCAGGGAAGTGGAGGACTTAAAGTGGCCAAAAAGAAGTCAGTACTGCAGCTGAAGCCATCATCAGAGGGCCCAGAGTACACAAGGAGCCAACTCTAACTGTAGACAGGACATGGTAGAAGGATCCCAGAACCACTGAGGTGGGAGAATCATCAGGGCTTTCTGGAAAGTACCACACAGGATTGGGTGAACACAGACACAGCAGGAGGAGAGAAGCAGACTCCCTGAACAGAACCTGGCTTCTTGAAAGCTGTGTGACTACACAGGCCTATACAGGTACATGTGTAGTCTGTGCACACACACATATGTTTTTATTGTTTTGTTTTGTTTTTGTTTGTTTTTGTTTGTTTTTTTTGTTTTTGTTTTGTTTTTTTTTTTTTTTTTTTTTTTGTGTGTGTGTGTATGTGCAATATGAGAGGTAAACCTCGGCATCTGTGACTATGAGCTGATGCTGCTGGAGCAACACAGATAGGGTGTCATGTAGCAATGTTGATGAACAGACCATGCTTGACTTAAAGAGCACAAGCAAGCCCCAAAACAGCTGGAGAAGACACAAGGTCTTACATGTGACCTTGTTCAGTCACTGGGGTTCAGTCAATGACAGGTCATTGGTGTTACTTGGTCATTTCAAGGACAAAGCTGTAGGTCACCACTAGGACTCCCTGTCCTCCCTCAGCTTCTGTAGAGCAGTTTACAATTAACCCTGAAGTCATATATACCAGGCTTTTTCTTTTAAAGCCACCAACCAGCCCCAAATTATGACATAGAGACTTATTATTAGTTATGAATGCTTGGCCTAGCTTAGGCACATTTCTGGCTAGCTCTTTTAACTTAAATTAACCTGTTTCTCTGTATCTACCTTCTGGCTTGGGGCTTACTACCTTTCTTCCTTCTGCATATCTTACTTTCACTGCTTCTCTATGTCTGACTGGCATCTGCCTGGCTTCTTCCCCAGGCATGTCCATCACTCTCTCCTTCTTCTCTTGTTGTTCCCTCTTTTCTCTCAAGCCTAGATTTATCCTACTACTTATTCTCTTTGCCTGCCAGCCCTGCCTATCCTTTCTCTGCCTAGCTATTAGCCATTCAGCTCTTTATTAGAACGATCAGGTGCCTTAGGCAGGTGAGACAGGTGCAATACATCTTTACATAGTTAAACAAATGTAACACACCTTTTCATAGTTAAAGTAATATTCCAAAGCATCGATAAATTTAACACATCTTTGCTCAGTTAAAATAATATTCCACAATAGTCATACATAAACTCTTTCCAGGGGCCACAAAGGACATTAAACCATGAATTATGCTCTCTAGAGTTCTGTCCTCTCCCTCAATGTGTCCCTGCCATAGCAACAACAGTATTGGCATTTGAAATGGCACTCAATGACCCAAAGCCAGCAATATGTCTCTGGTGGAGCTGGGGTATTACTTGCACTAGAGCCATTATGGTCCAGACTTAGCCCTGTCCCTGTTCCTTCCTTCCTTGGGCAACTACTCCAAAACATAAGGCTCCACTTCCTTTCCTTCTCATTCCTATCCTTGAGATGCAGGCTGTTTCCCTCTGTGTCCTCTGGCCTGAAAAGGGTTTGGAAAGAATATAGAGCTCTCTCTATACCTCCCCCAGAGCCATCTATAAAGATTAGCACCACAGACCTGTGTGCTCTGTGTCCCCAGCCTTCATTCTCAAAATGTTGGAGTTAGTAGGAACTTGGAGGACCACAAAGCCAGAGGAAAAAGTAAAACCCAGAGAAGATAATGGACTTGACCCACAATAGATAGAAAGGCAGGAGACAGGAGTCTGGGTTTCCTGACACCCAAGTCAGTGAGTGAGCTATATTCCTCACCCCAGAACCTCCTTTAACTATACCTAAAGTCCTAGAAAAATGGCTTTCTCAAATTCCCAAAATTACAGGTGTATGGACTCCTGGTTTGAAGACCCAGTCATATTGTTTCCAACTATGTTGAATTAATTAAACCTATACTGAGCCGCTGTGTCTCAGGCTCTGCTTTGAGTCCTGAGGATGTAAAGATGAACTTTATATGATCCTAATACTGAGACACTCAGGGTCTAATACTTCTTCCTAGATGTATCTCCATTGTTCCCATTAGTTCAGTCCATTAACCAATAGTTATCCAGAATCCACTAAGTGCCAGGAACTGTGGCTGGGCCCAGGAGCTCTGTGCCCAGGGGCTCATGAGACGACAACAAGGAGATTATGTCTGGTCTGCCTCCAATTTGCTTTTAGGCCCTCCCTCACCATTCTCCAGCCTCAGTTTTCCCATCTTGAACACTATCACTTGATGGTTCTAAAAAGCTACACTAGACATTGCTCAGAGTCTCTCTGAACCCTGTTCCTATCCTTTTCTTCCTGATCCTGGGCAAACACTTGAGGTTGGATGAGGGGTCACCAGCAAGAAATATAGTTATGGGGTGAGAAGGAAGCAGCTGACAAAATGGAGCCCTTCTTGCTTACAGAAGAGGCCCCTTCTCCCTCCCTTCCTGGTTACCTCTGTAGACAAAACATGGAAGAATCTCACAGACAATCCCTTCTTTCTGGCCAAAGAGTCCCTGAATACTTGCCACCAACTCAACTCCAGGGGGTGGCATTCACACCAGACTCAAGTAAAGGCTACCCAGGTTGTGTGCTGTATAGCTATGTGGTCAGATGTGGTTTCCAGGTCTTTGACTTTAGAGGACAAGTCCCAGAGCTCTTGACTTTGGAGCAAGAAGTCAGAAGAAGGATGTGGAGGTAGCCTGGGCAGGTGGTAAGAAGAACAGGAGTCTGCAACTCAGAGCACAGAGAGCACAGTTTGGAGTCAGCTGTTTGAGTCCTGTCGAGACTGTCTTGGCTGCTAATGAAGACAATGCTAGAAAGAGGTTCACGGTGCTGGCTGAGGATGAGGGAAAAATCTGTTCAGACAGCCTGCTTTAGATTTAATTGTCCCATTTCAAAGGTCCATCTGGTTGCTGGGCTAGAGACATGTGGGTGGACCTGGCTGGGATGGGGGTTGGGGAGCTGTGACAGAACAGGCTTTGATTGGATTATCACATCTCCAAGTACTCAGGGCAGCCAACAACAGATCCTACGTCCCTGCATCACTACTCCTGGCCCATACAGAAAACCTTCAGTTAATTTAAGACAGTCTGTAGCCCAAAAGCCCCAGAGTGAGACTGTGGCTGAATGTCTGGCTCAATACTAATTTCCATCAGCCAGGTGCCCTAAGTAGGGGCAAAAGACAGAGGGACTCAATGTAGCATTATGGGGTTCAGCTGAGGCTTTTGCCGTGGTTCTGGATTTTCTCTTCCCTCACCAGGTAGTCTTTCCCCAGAATGGAGCATGGGGGGTAGTTAACCCTCTCATTTTTCTCACAATTACTACAGTGAGGACACACATACTTCTTAAGTTGGTAATTCCTGGGGTTTGTTTTTCTGAGGTAGAATCTCATGTGCCTGGACTGGCCTTGAACTCCCTATGTAGCTGAGGGTGGCCTAGAACTGATCCTCCTATCTCCATCTTGAGAGTGCTAGGATTATAGGTCTATGTCTTACACTCCATTTTTCTCTTCCCTCCCCCCATCCCTTCAACTCTACTCTATTTTAAGAGACTAGAAAGAAAAACTTTACATGGATAGATATGTGTTCCCTCTCTTGCTTCTACAGCCTCACTCCTGGTAAGATATTGCCCTACATAATCTGACTGCCCATTGCCCCCTCCCATCAGGCCCATGTATAGTCAGTCTTAGAACCCTGAAGCCAGGAACAGAGGGTATTTGGTCATCCCTGTTAGAATTCTGCCCTTACTCCAGCTATATGACCACACAGATGCAGTTCAGGAGTTAAGCAAAGAGTCTTACATCTTACACGTGGCGTGGTCACTCAATCAGCATATGAGTGGTGTAGCTCTGTAAGTCTGCTTCACTGGAAGCCCTTAAAAGCTGGACACAGACCCTACCCTCCCTCTCTCTGCTCTGATCTCTCTCCTCCCACCCCACTATCTTTCCCTCTGCACTTCACACATGCCCCACCCCTTCCTCCTAATAAAATGCTGAACTAATGCTGGGTTCTGTCGCGACCATGACTTTCTACGGGGTAACCAGCACTGCCACCAGCACCATTTATCATTCATTTCAATCCCACCTTGCTCTTTTCACTGAACTTAACAATGCTGTGCTTCGCTGGTGCCATTTCCCACTCTGGGTCTTCAGAACTCCCTCCCCTGGGTAATGAAAGTCTCACAAAATTCTTGGACCACATTAGTCCCCCCTAAAGTATCTCTTTGGAATTTTTTGAAGAACTCACAGATGGGACTAATCCACAATGGCCATTTCTGTATCTCAAGCAGAAACTGCAGCTGAAAATATTGTACATAAATTTTGTGATGTCCTATCTCAAAAGACAAACAAACTCCCACATTGCCCACCTTACTCTCCAACTACTCCCTTGCTTCCTTCCTTTAATACACACATTTCTTTGTATCAATTGTCCCCACTCCTCTGTCTCACAGGTCCACTCGATTTGCATCAGTATTACCATTACTCACCACCACCCAACCACCCATCACTCCCACATCACCACTCCCTATCACCTATCACTCCACCACCCCATGTGAGAATCATCAGTGACCTCCAGATCACTAAATGCCAAAGGCATTTGTCAGTCTTTATCTTTGCTGATCTTTTAGTGGCATTTGGCATAGTTGATTCTTTTCTGCTTCCTGGAAGTCTTACTGGCCAGATTTGAAGGCTGACTTCCTTGTGCCTTTCTCACATCACACCCACACTCACTCATTTTATACTCTCCCCAACCACCTCAGTGATCCATTGATTCCTCAGCCTCTCCCAAGATCCTCAATCACATCACCTGAATTCTAGATGTTGGTGACTCACAAGCACTGAGTAACTGGCCTAGCTCTTGCCAGAGGCAGATCCTTGTGTGGAAGTCATGTGTTCTACAGTGTTATATGGCACCTCAGATTCAACCTTTCCCCCAGGAAAGTCTGCCCCTCCTCAGTGTTCTCATCTAATGCATACTCACCTGTAGAGAGCTGCGTGTAGCTGCACCCTAGATGGCGCTGGCTTCTACCCTCTGCCTTCCTGATGGCAAACACTCTTTATGGTAAACAGCTCCTTATTTGGCTATGGCTGGATTCGTGTGCTGCTGGCATATGCGTGAACCTGTGGACAGTGCCCACGTGGCTGACTGGGGTTGGCAGCCCAGCCCTACTTAGGTGCTGGGAGATGCTTGCCCCAGGAGGGAGAGAGAGACAATGCAACTAACCAAGGTTCTGATTAAACTGTATTAAAAAGAATCCCGGTGTTGCGTCAGTCATCAGTCATCTAAAAAGGTAGGCCTCTAGTTTCCTGCCTTCTTCAACATCAACCCCATGTTTTTAGATGCTGAACTCGGCTTCCAATCCACCCTTTTTCTCCAAGCCCTCCACTCACTCTGTCCCTGAACCTGTGGTCCTCACCCAAGTCCCTGAGTCATCCAAATTGTTTTGGTTTTTTCTGGGATTTGAGGGGGAGGGTTGTTTGTTTGTTTGTTTGTTTGTTTGTTTATCAAGACAAGGTTTCTCTGTGTAGCTTTGGCTGTCCCAGAACTCACACTGTAGAACAGGCTGTCTGTCCTTGAACTAAGAGAGATCCATCTACCCCTGCCTCCCAAGTTCTGGGATTAAAGGCGTATACTGCCACCACCTCGTAGTCATCCAAGTTTTATTAGTTCCTCTTCTTGTTGCTGTAACCAAATTCGTGTCAAAGGAAACTTAGGAAGGATTTGTTTTGGCTTACAATTGAAGGAACAGTCTGTCACACTGGGTAAGGTCTAGACACAAGTGTAGCTCTAGCCATGGTGGGAGTAGCATAAGACAGATGATCACACTACCTCCTCATGAAGCAGAGAGAGATGAGCACCTCCTTTTCCCTCCTTCATTCAGTCCTGGACCCTAGTCCATGGGATGGAGTTCAGGCTGTTTTCTCTAGTTAAACATTCCACAATATGCCCAAAAGTATACCTGCTGGGTGATTCCAAATCCAGTCAAGTTGACAGTGAAGAGTAAGCCACCATAGTCTTCCTCAAATTCAAAATGATCATCACTTAAAAAGCCTAGTGATCATGTCTGACCTTGGGAGCTGCCCAAAGCCTTCCAAGTAAAGGCTAGTTTTGTCTGCAGTCTCAAGGCTTTTACCTGTCCCTCCATCCTCTCCATCCTGCTCTCCATCTTGACCTGGAACTGAGTCTGGGTTTTATTTCTCTTTCTGAATCTTCTCCTTGTCCTCTCTGCCTAAATCCTATTAATCCTTTAAGTTGACTGACATGTGTCTTTGCCTAGGGAACCATCTTCCTCTTAACTTATCCCAGGATCTGAGTCAGATCTCCCTCCTGTAGTCTATAAAATACTGATGTCTCATTAAATTCTCTTAATATTCCCCTTTGAGGACCTCAAAAATGTGTGGAAGCTTACAATCAGCAAAATGAACCACATCCCTGTTTACACAGAGCCTACAGTCATCAGGAAAAGACACTGAAACAGCAAAGACCACGAATGTGGCAGGCACCTGTAAGCTCAGCAGGAGGGCCAAAAGTTTGAATTCAGCCTGGGCTACACAGGGAGTTTAAGGACAATGTGTGTTGTACAGTGAGGTCCTGTTTGAAAGAAAGGAGAAAGGAGGAGGAAGGGACAAAGAAAGGCAGGCAGGGAGGGAGGGAAAGAAGGAGGGAGGGAAGGAAGGAGGGAGGGAAGGAAGGAGGGAGGTAAGGAAGGAGAGAGGGAAGGAAGGAGGGAGGAAAGGAAGGAGGGAGGGAAGGAAGAAGAAATGTGATGAGAGAAGGAAGAGAAAAAGAAAGGGGGAGGGTAAGAAAGGGAGGGTCAGAGAGAGGAGTGGTATGAGAGGGCATGAAGTAGGAGGCCAAGGAGAAAAAAAGAAAAAGAGTGAGGACAGGAAGACAGAGAAGGAAGAAAAGGAGGAAGAGATGAAGAGAAAGGAAGCAACAGAGAATGAAAGAAAAGAAAGCCACAAAGACCATAAATGTGTCAGCCTATAATGTGCCAGCCAGTGAGGCAATGCCTTCTGTGGTGGTTTGAAAGAACATGGCCCCCAAAGGGAGTGACACTATTAGGATCTGGGACCTTGTTGGAGGAAATGTGTTATTGTGGAGGCAGGCTTTTAGGTCTCATACATGCTTAAGCCACGCCCAGTGGGACAGTCCACTTCTGTTGCTTTCTGATCAAGATGTAGCCACCACCATGTCTGCCTGCACAATGACACGTCCTGCCATGATAATAGACTAAACCTCTGAAAATGTAAGCCACCCTAATTAAATGTCTTTCCCTTAAAAGATCTGCCATTAGCTAGGTGGTGATGGCGCATGCCTTTAATCCCAGCACTAGGGAGGCAGAGACAGTCGGATCTCTGAAAGTTCAAGGCTAGCCCCATCTACAGAGTGAGTTCCAGGATAACTAAGAACACCTTTCCCCAGCTTGTTGGGTCTTACTTCTATTTCCAGATGTTCTCTAACATAGAAATCCTAGTGATAACATCCTTCTAGAACACTGTGCCAGAGGAAAACAATTTGCTTTATCTCAACACTTGTTTCTTTCCATTAGACAAAGACACTAAAACACTGTCACACTGAATTTTTCTTTTGCTTACCAGACAGGCCAGAGCCAAATCTAGACCTCCATCATAAGCAATTGATTTCTAGCTTCTGTGTACATCTCCTTTTTCCATGTACTTTTCTTTTTATCTTTATTTTCTGTGTCCCTATATCCCTAACACATAAACCTCATTGTAACTTCATTCCTGTGCCTCATGGAAGCAGAGTGCTGTGGATATCGCTCTGTATAAATAAAATGCTGTTTGGCCAGTGGCCAGGCGGGAAGTATAGGCGGGACAAGAGAGAAGAGAATTCTGGGAAGCAGAAGGCTGGAGTGAGACACTGCCAGCCGCTACCGCCATGAGAAGCAACATGTAAAGACACTGGTAAGCCTCAAGCCATGTGGCAAAGTATAGACTAACAGAAATGGGTTAATTTAAGATAGAAGAAGTAGATAACAAGAAGCCTGCCATGGCCATACAGTTTGTAAGCAATGTAAGTTTCTGTGTGTTTACTTGGTTGGGTCTGAGCGACTGTGGGACTGGCGGGTAAGAGAGATTTGTCCTGACTGTGCCAGGCAGGAAAACTCTAACTACAGCAGAGTGCATGCATGGTCCACCCAGAACCCAGCAAGAGCCAGCACACTTATCCTATCTGCTGTCTTCTCACCATACTGAAACTGAAGCTTCCTTCTGCATCACCCATGGCCAGTAACAGAGTTCAAAGACATAAGCACTATGTCTGGCCAAATGCTCCTGGGCAGGTCAGCATAGCTGCATCCCTCCCTTCCTGCATAGCAATTGTGCTAATTAAAAGACAAGCATTCCCATGCCTTAAAGAGCAGAATAAGAGGAGGAAACTCTTGTAAAGGACAGGCCAATTGGGCAGAGAATTGGGGCAAGGAGTCCTAGCAGCCACTCACGGCATATTTGATCTCTCTTTCCTTTATCACATTCCCAGCAGAAGGATGAGGCAACTGGCATCTAGAATGTACCAGAGAAGCCTCTTAATGCCTTCCAGGATTGGTATTAGCACAGGGGATCACACTAAAGAGGCCGCAGGTAAAGTTCAGAGAATTGCACTCTATCTGACATGCTACATGACCTGCTGACACCATGTGCTTTTCTGCAGCCAAATATCTCAATGCCACTTGGTGGGTATATTCTTGGAACTTCTAGAGTATACAGCTCCCAGTAAGCAGTTGTTGATCTCAATTAGATAGTGGTAGCATCTGAGTCCCTTAAAAGCAAATGATACCTTAAAAAATAATGAAATATGTTTATGGTTCTATAAACCAGCACTCATAGTGGCCCTGGAATACTGGCAGAGTAGACACCATCCCAATCTTACAGACAAGGAAACTGAGGCTCTAAGGGGCCAAGTGACTTGATCAAAATGGAAACTTGGGACTTCTTTCTAAGAGCAGAGAAAGAATCTAGTTTGTACCCTTGCAATTCCTGTATCACTCACTGCCTTATGTCAAAGTGGCTTTGTTGTACCCGTTTCGAGAAACCCCAGAGACAGTTTCTAATCCAAAGTACATAAGGGTTCTTTTATGTCAGGTTTGAACCTGGGCCACAACACGGCAGATAGAGAGAAATGTGGCAGCAGAGGCGGGCCCAGAGGTAGAGAGTTTTTATAGGGAAAAACTGGAAGCTGGAAATTACATGCTTTGGCAATTTGGGATTGGGTAGAAGGGATATGAGGCAAGATGACTTTTGAAACTATTGTGTTGGACTTTTTGGCAGAGAACCACAACTTGCTGGGCAGGATTATCTGGATTGCTCAACAGGATTATCAAAATATCTTCAAGGGCCATAAACTTCAGACAGAATGTCTGCAGGAGCATACTGCTCTGTATCTGTTTGAGTTGTCATGGCATATTCCTGAGGTCCTTTCTAGAACTTAGTACAGCAGGCAATCTGAGATGGTGGCCCTACCCTAAGATGAAGTCTGTATTGCCTTCACAGCTTATGCTCATGAGCATTTAGAGACAAAGGACTCACTCCACACTCCTTACACTAGCCTTACTGTGGCTGCTGATGGCCAAAGCTGCCACATGCCAAAACACACCAGTGGTAGAATGCACTCTCCAACTTCGGCATCACTTGCCTGGTCATTATCATACATGCACGTGTCATCCACGGAATTGGGGTGAAAAGTCACCCTCCAGATGTCCCATCACATTTGCAACTGAAGGCAGATGTAGGGTCACACATCACAAGAATTAGCAGGTACTTTACAGACCTTCAAGGGCTCCACTTGGTGCCTATTCCTGGATGTTTACAAAATGCTTTGTCAATACCCATTTGAGCAGCAGCACTAGGTATTATCCTATCCTTTGCACTTTTTCATGGTAATGACCCTCTGCCCCTAATGCATCCCTGGTGTCTTAGTCAGTGTTCTATTACTATGAAAAAAAACATAACTACAGCAACATTTATAAAAGGAAGTGTTGTTTGTTTTTGCTCTTTTGAAGGGGCCTGCCACCCAGTTCCCAAATAAATCAGACACAGAGGCTTATTCTTAATTATGAGTGCCCTGGCTTAGCTTGGCTTATTTCTTGTCAGTTTTCCTTAACTTAAATTATCCCGTCTACCTTTTGTCTCTGGGCTTTCCCTTTCTATTCCTGTATATTTTTCTTTGTTTTTTTATTCTGATTGTGTAGCTGGCCCCTGATGTCTTCCTCCTTCTCTGGCTACTTTTTCTTCCTTTTCTTGCTTCTTCTCCTATATATTCTCTCTGCCTGCCAACCCTGCCTATCCATTCTCCTGCCTTGCTATTGGCTATTCAGTTCTTTATTAGACCATCAGGTGTTTTAGACAGGCAAAGTAACACAGCTTTTAAAAGTTAAACAAGACAGCATACACAAAAGTAGCACACCTTAAAATAATATTCTACAAAAAGTAAGCACTTAATTGGGGGCTTGCTTACAGTTTCAGGGGATCAGTCTATTATCATCATGGCAGGGATCATGGCAGCATGCATGTCACTAGAGCAGTAGCTGAGAGCTACACCTTGATCTGAAGGCAGAGAGAAAAAGAGAGAGACTGGGTCTGGTATAAGCTTTTGAAACCTCAAAGTCTATCTATCCCTAGTTGTAGTTGGACTTTCTTGTTGGACTTTCTTTTGGGACTACCAGCTCCCAAATAATGACACAGATACTGAAAAGCTTGGCCTTTTGCTTAGGCTTGTTCCCAACTAGCTCTTATAACTTAAATTAACTTGCTTCTATTAATCCATGTTCTGCCATGTGACTTTTTACCTCTCCTTCATTCTGTATGTCCAACTCCCTCTGTGTCTTGCTGGCATCTTCTGCCATACCAGATTCTAACCCTGTGTTCCTCCCTCTCCCCCAAAGTCCTGGCTATTTTCTCCTGCCTAGCTATTGGCCATTCAGCTCTTTATTAAACCAAGCAGAAGGCACTTTAGGCAGAGACACATCTTTACAGTATACAAAAAGATTATCCACAACACCTAGTGACTGACATCCATCTTTTCAAACAATTCTATTCTCTGGTGACTAAGCATTCAAATATAAGAGCTTATGTGGGCCATTCTTATTCAAACCACCACATTCCATTCCTGGCCCCCATAGACTTGTAGCCTCACCATAACGCAAAATGTGTTTAGTTCAACTTCAAAAGTCCAACCCAAAGTCTTTCATAGTCTCACAGTCTCAATACTATTTATAAGTCCAAAGTCTCTTCTGAGACTCATGGCAATCTCTTAATTGCAACTCCCTATAAAATCAAAATCAAAAAGCAGATCATATACTTCCAACATACAGTAGCACAGAATATACATTACCATTTCAAAAATAGAGAAAAGGAGCATAGTGAGAAAATAGTGGACCAAAGTAGGGATGAAATCCAGCATGGCAAAATTCAAATTCTGCATCTCCATGTCTGATGTCAAAGAGCTCTGCTCTGACTCTGTAGTAGTTTGAATAAGAGTGGCCCCCATAAGCTCCTATATTTGAATATTTAGTCACCAGAGAGTGGAACTGTTTGAAAGGATTAAAAGGATTAGGAGGTATGGCCTTGTTGGAGGAAGTATGTAACTGGGGGGCAAGCTTTGAGGTTTCAAAAGCTCATGCCATGCCCAGTGTGTCTGTGTGTCTGCCTGTCTGCCTCTCTCTCTCTCTCTCTCTCTCTCTCTCTCTCTCTCTCTCTCTCTCTCTCTCTCTCTCTCTCTCTAGATCAGGATATATCTCTCAGCTACTGCTCCAATGCATGTGTGCCACCGTGCCTCCTGCTATGATGATAATGGGCTGATCCTCTAAAACTGCAAGCAAGCCCCCAATTAAATGCTTTCTCTTACAAGCCTTGGTCACAGTGTCTTTTACAGCAATAGAACACCAAGACAGAAATTTGTACCAAGAACTGGTATACTTCTGTAACAGGTCTGACCATGTTGCTTGTTGGAGGAATGTGAGCTTGGGGGCTTTGACTAGGATAGCAGTTGAATGCTTTAAGTAGGGTTTAATGGGCAATAATAGTAGGAAATAGATAGAAGATAACAGTTTTGAGAACAATATAAATTATGATAGCATGGCTCAAGAGGATCCAGAGAAGAAGAATATTAGCAGCCAGTGTAGAGATTGTTCTTGTGATATTTTAATAATGAACATGACTTCTTTTTACCCTTCTCCTAAAAATCTGCCTGAGGCTAAATTGAAGTTTTGGATTAATGACATTGGCAGAGTCAAGACAGCCTAGTATTGACTATATCTGATATTTATTACTAACACAGATCTATAATGACTAAAAGAAATACAAAATGTTTTGGGGATTTAGCTCAGTGGTAGAGTGCTTGCCTAGCAAGCACAAGGCCCTGGGTTTGATCTTCAGCTCCAAAAAAAAAATCATATAAAAAGAAATACAAAATGTACAGTGTGAGGAGAAAAAGAACATGAGAAATGGTTACTTTGGCTCCAAGTCCTGTGCTCAAGGAGATAAAAAGTTTAAAGAAAAGCCTGATGCTAAATGGAATAAAGGGTGTGGTAACCTCATGGCAAGACCCTATGCAATTACACTTCCAACTTATGTAAAAGAATTAAAGAAAAGTTTAAGCAGTGAAGAAAACCATCAACAGCAAAAACTGATGCCAATGTAATTGAATGAGGGGGCCAAGTTGCAGCCTCATCAAGCAGCAAAAGGTGGCTGCTATGGAATAATCCTTTTGTATACTATAAAGATTTGTCACTCCAATTGGTTTAATAAAAATCTGACTGACCAGTAGCAAAGCGGGAAGTATAGGCAGGACAACCAAACTAAGGATGCTGGGATGAAAAAGGGCAGAGTCAGAGGAGGCAGAATTAGAGGAGACACCAGCAGACACAGGAGAAGCAGGATGTGTAGAAAATGAAGTAATAGTTCATGAGCCATGTGGCAGAGGATAGATAAGAAATATTGGTTAATTTAAATGTAAGAGTTAGCTAGTAACAAGCCAGAGCTATTGCTGAGTATTTATAACTAATATTAAGCCTCTACATGGTTATTTGGGAGCTGGCACAGGAAAACTGCCTACAGGTGGCAGCTTAAGGCATGTAGTTCTGGCTTTAGAGTCAAGAAAACAAGAAATATATTGTGGTATCTCCCTCCTTGACTAAGGAAAGCCACTGATGCCAAGTGTATGTGTCAGGAGTGTCCTTCACAGGTATGTGAAGCTGTGATGGTGAAGCCCTCAAGATATTGGAGATGCCAGAGTTGTGGGGTACCTTCCAAGAAGAGCAGCAGACTTGGAGCACAGGATCTATGTAACAGTGATTCTGATAATTCCCACTCCCTAGTGATTAAACATTCAAAGATATGAGCCTATGAAAGCCACTACACCTAGCCACTATACTGTCCCTAAAACTGTAGACTGGGTGGGACCATAATGAGGTAAGGCTGTTATAAGAGGCAAACAGGAGACACATTCCACAGCATCCTTTTCACTCCACTCCACCCTGAAAGGTTGAGAACATCTGTGTCATATATATTTAACAGCCTATTCTCTTTTTGTTTGTTTGTTTGTTTGTTTGTTTTGTTTTTTGAGACAGGGTTTCTCTGTGTACCTTTGCGCCTTTTCCTGGAACTCACTTGGTAGCCCAGGCTGGCCTCGAACTCACAGAGATCCACCTGGCTCTGCCTCCCAAGTGCTGGGATTCAAGACGTGTGCCACCACCACCCGGCAAACAGCCCACTCTCTACCAGCTAATAATACTATTCTGCTGTTCCCTTGGGAAAACCATCTTTCCCCGTTTTAGCTATGCTTTGTTTGGCTTTTGTGAATAACTCTACCTCTTTAACACAAGGCTGGTCATGTGACACAGACTAACCAATCAGAATACTCCATATCTTCCATTATCACCATTGTTTTTGAGAAAGTTATATGGATTAATCTGGGTCAATCAAGACTTACCCAAGACTTTGGGTATATACTTACTAATTGTGTTCTCTTGGCAAGAATAAACACCAGAAAAACTTGGAACTAACAGAGCTTTCTTATCTACCTGCCATCTGCAGGATAATGGCAACATATCAGGATGCTCGGCCATTAGGACAGAGGAGAAACATAGCCCTACCAATCTCATCTGAGCCCCTGGATCTAGCTACACATAAACAGTGGCACTTGCCAGCAAGCCCTCCACCCCCCCAGCTTGAGCTTTGTCTCAGAGGTGTTTCTGTCACTTTCAAGTGAAAGTATTGGGATTCTAAAGGTTTGTGCTTTATTTTTTATAATTTTTTTATTTAAAATTTTTTTCTTTCCTTTTACATACCAACCCCTGTTCCCCCCTCCCTCCTTTTCTCCTACTTATGGTTAATGTGTGAGACCAGTTGTATGAGTGTCCTGATTCTCTGCCTGTATCAGCACAGGTATATGACTACTTTAAAACTCCTCTCCTGTCATATTTACTACCCTGATTTTTTTAACTGAATCATGTGATATACTTTGGCCAACACAATGGAGTAAAAGCAACAGCATGTCTGATCAATCCTTCCAGTAAGGAGTAGGTAGGTTCATGAGATACTGTAAATAAACAACTCAAAAGTCTTAGGAAGTTTCTAAAACTAACAACATTCATAAGTTTCCTCCCCAAGGTTATGGAGACAGTAAACAGCTGGGGAAAGGAGACTCTGCCCAGCCCAGCTGCCTGTAAAAGACTCTCTAATCTATCAAGCTGCCTGAATGGCAGGCAGAGAGCTCCAGGGTTATATAAGTTATTACTCAGGCTGGGGAAGGTTTTTCAGTGATATAGCTAACCTTTCAGTCATCTATACCCCCTGTAAGTAACTCCCTATCCATACTCCTATAAGTAGCTTCAATAAATTCATTAGTTAACTAAGTTAGACTTAGGTGGAATCTTTACTTAGGTCTGTTGTTGGTTATCTATCTGGGGTGATCAGGTGTTTGTTCATGTCTCTCCAGAAAAAGTCACACAAAATGTTTTCAGAAGCATGCCCTGTTTCTAGGAGTAAAAGGACATGCTACCACCCAGCCTAAGTGAACAATTTTTAAATGAACATTTACTGAACACTTCTGCAGGTGAAACATCAAGAAGAATTCATTCAAGGAAGATGTTCCTCCCACGTTTATCCCTGATGCCTTCTGCACAGAGGCAGGAAAACTCACACAATGGTTTCTCAAACTGTCTTGCTGCTAGACTTCAAGATGTGATTCAGGTTCTATGGTCCCGTGGACCTTGGTTCAGAATTAAGGTACATGGAAAGAGAAGTACATTCATTAGATTCTGACTTAGAAGATGTTAGATAGAGAGCAAGGCTGTGCATTCATTTTGCTGATATGGCTCCTGACAGAGATGGACCAAAACAGCTCTAGAGATCAGGGTGGGACAGGAGCCTATTCAGTCAATATCTCTCTGACCATGGAGGGCTACTATTGGACAGCCCAGTTCTAGATGCTGTGGAAGTCAGTGCTGAAGGTAGTCTCAAGTCTGTGTCTTCAGCCATCCCAACCATGGATACCTATGTTTCATAGTAAATCACACATACTTAAGCCAAAGATTTTCTTTCTCTGTAGTTACAAGCCATAATTGGTTTAAAAAAAAAACATGAATTACTGAAATTATGGGGCTGGAGAGATGGCAAAGCAATTAAGAGCATTTACTACTTGTCCAGGGTTCTGAGTTCAATTCCCAGAACCCACATGGAAGCTCAGGACCATCTATAACTGTAGTCCCATGAAATTATTGAATCATTGAAAGTATCTATTAGGATTCAAATGTTCCCTTAATCTAGACTGTTTTCCCACAGGAGTTCAATGAATTTGACCATGTAGATAAGCACTGTATGAAATGTAAAGTCAGGGGATTTCTGCCTTCCCCCAGAAAGTATAAATAGACTGAGTTAATACTTGATAGATCATATGATCACATTCACTTCAATGTTATGTTCAGAAGATATTCAAGATAGGACTCAAAACTGGGCTTTAGACAAGGAGGCAACTTGGAGACATTAATTCAAAAGCCACTCATCAAAGTGAATGACCATTTCCAGTAGATAAAAAGTGTGATCCCCAGTGTTTCCAGACTCAGTTGTTCCTGTGTTATGCACATCCTCTATGCTTTGCTCCTATTTTACTTACCTCTGTGTCTCTTGCAGTTCATCATAGTATCTGATTCTCCTGGTTGGGGCTGGCTCTTAGGAGGCATTGATGCCCAGGCTTGCTTGATAAGTCCTCTACCTATCCCAAGGCTGATTGACTTGAAATTGAAGGCTCTAGTCTAGCTAGAAAAACACAGGTAAGCCTGCAGTGAGCCAATGAGAAAGGGCTGAGAAAAGTACACCAAGATAGCACATAGAACATTTTCCATAAGGCTCTTAGGTATTCTTATCCAGATGCCTTTTCAAAAATGTCATGAGCTAATAAGGTGGGACCAGTTCAGAGTTAATTGCCAAGAAGAAAATGGTAGGTACATTGGTGAGGGGAGAAGACACATGCTCTTGAAGACACAAAAGGAAACAGCCAATCAGTGTGTGTAAAAGAAAAGTTTACAGAAGAGGGAACTCAAAACCCCTTGAGCATACTTTCAGAAGACAATAGGAGTAACTGACTGAAGACGTGCAACGTATGCCCTGGTAAGAAATGTGCATCCTTATGGAAATACCATGCAGTGTGTATAGAATGGGTGTCTGAGATATCTGTGACAAACCCAGGATAAAGAAGCTTTGGGTTAGGAGAGTTTGGGGACTGAAGAGAAGTAGGGGAGTACACTGGCATGAAGGCTACAGAAGAACCATAAGGGGAGAAACTCCCTGGCAGCCAGAGTAGGAAGATAGAGGAAATATACTTAGTGCAACCAATGGCAAACGAGGCATCAGAGAAGACATAAAAATGAAAAGCTTGTAAAATAAAAAATAGGAAAAAAGAACTCTTAAAAAAGCAATCAGTGTTATCAGTAAATTGTGAGACATTAAGCAACTTAGTCTGTGTGTAATGAAGCCTCTGAAGAGAAGAGAAAGGAGGGTGTGATGGCTTGAATAGGTATGGCCCCATAGATTCATATGTTTGAATACTTGGCCTATAGGGGATGGCATTCTTAGGAGGTGTGGCCTTGCAGAATAGGTGTGGTCTTGTTGGAGGAAATATGTCACTATGGAGGCAGGCTTTGAGGTCTCACATATGCTCAAGCTATGCCCAGTACACAGATACCTTCTGCTGTCTTTGGATCCAGATGTAGAACTCCCAGCTCCTTTTCCTGCACTATGTCTGCCCCCATGCCGCTATGCCCCATCATGAAGATAATGGACTAAGCCTTTGAAACTGTAAGCTACCCCTAGTTAAATGTTTTCCTATATAAGAGTTGCTGTGGTCATCATGTCTCTTCATAGCAACAGAAACCCAAACTAAGACAGAAGGCAAGGGAAAGACACAGTTGAAGAAATCCTGGGTAAAACTTTTCCAAATGTAATGAAAACTTTAACTCATAGACCCAAAAGGCTTTAGCACAATAAAACCTAATAAATATAAAGAAAATGGCTCCCTGGTGCATTATAGTCAAATTATTCAGAATCAATTATAAAGAAAAAATCTTATAGGCAGCCAGAATTTAAAATGACATACTACATACAAAAGAACAAAGAAAAGAATTAAAGCATATTTTTCCTCAGAAACAATATGAAAGAGGGGTGACCTTTTATTGTTTGTCTGAGACATGTAACCAGCTTAGTCTTAAACTCACTATATAGTGGAGGATGACCTTGAACTTCTGATCCTCCTGCCTCTTTCTCTCAAGTGCTGAGACTATAGGCATGCATAACACATATCCAAGAAAGAACATTTCTAGGAATAAATAATATAATTTCATAATGAGGAACAAGTCTATTCTGAGGATAGAACAATTCCAAATGTTTCTGCCCCAAGCAGTAGAATGTCAAACACAGGAAGGAAAAAAAATCTATAAATCAAATGAGATATCATAATAATCCCTTTTTACTACATGTCCAGAAGAGGTAATGTCAAGCCACCTGGCCACATTGACATTCAGGAGACTTCACAAGGCAGGATGCAAGCGATACAGGTCCAGAAGAGTTAATGTCAATCTACCTGGCCATACCAATACTCAGGAGACTTCACAAGGCAGGATTCACACACTTTTTGTGTGCACACTCAACATTTACCAAAATTTTGGCCAATAAAACAAGTAACAAACCATCTCAAAATTAACTTTCTAAAATTGATCAAACAATACATATGATTATTTTATACCATAAGTGAGATTTGATAGTGGTTTAATACCCAAGAATGGCTTAACATTAAAAAAAAATCAGTCAATTTAATCCACAATATTAATAAACTATAAATAGAAACCAACCATCTCAACAGATTCAGGAAAGATATTTTACAAAAAATTTAACATCTATTTCTTTTTTTTTTTTTCTTAAGTATTCCCAGGACTAGAGAGATGGCTCAGTGGTTAAGAGCACATACTACTCTTACAGAGGACAGGAGTTCGAGTTCTGTTCCCAGCACTCACAACATCAGGTGGCTCAAAAACACATGTAATCTAGCTCCAGAGGATCTGATGCCTTTTTCTGGCCTCTGTAGGCATCACATGCATGTACACAAATATACACATAGCTTTTAAATAATAATAAATTTTGAAAATAAAGTAATTATGTAGGAAGAAAGAGAACAACCACAAAATTATAAGGGATCTATTAAAAACACCCTAGAGCTAACATATTTAATGGCTAAAACAAAAAGCCTGAGGATGATGATGTGTACTTGTTATCCCAGCACTTGAAGCCTAAGGAAGAAGAATTGTGAGTTCAGGGACAGGCAAAAATATATAGCAAGATCCTGTCTCAGCAATTGAATAGCTTGAACTGTTTGGGAGACACCCAGGCTGTGGGACTGGGACCTGTCCTTAGTGCATGAGCTGGCTGTTTGGAACCTTGGGCTTACACAGGGACACATGCTCAGCCTGGAAGTAGGGGACTGGACCTGCCTGTACTGAATCCACCAGGTTTAAATGAATCCCCAGGGGAGTCTTGGCCCTGGAGGAGATGGGAATGGAGGGGAAGGGATGGGGGGAAGGTGAGGGTGGGAGTGGGGAGGACAGGGGAACCCATGGCTGATGTGTAAAATTAAAACACAAATATAATAAATAACAAAAAAAAAGAAAAAGAAAGATCCTGTCTCAGTTGATGATAATGATAAAGATAAAAGAAAGCTGACCATGGTGGCACATGCCTTTAATCCCAGCATTCAGGAGCCAGAGGTAGGCAGATCTCTATGCATTCAAGGCCAGCCTGGTCTACCTATGGAGTTCCAGGCCAGTAAGGGCTACTTAGTGAGACCCTGTCTCAAACAAAACCAAAATAAAATAATCATCATTGTCAACTGAAATTCTTTCCCTATAAAATCAAGAATAAGCTGGATGGTGGTGGTGCACACCTTTAATCCCAGCACTCAGGAGGCAGAGGCAGGTGGATCTCTGTGAGTTTGAGGCCAGCCTGGGCTACAGAATGAGTTCCAGGAAAGGTGCAAAGCTACACAGTGTAACATGAATCTTAAAGTGTTCTTATTAATAAGAACAAACCCGAGGCCAGTTATTGGGGTGAATGCTGGAAGATCAGAGACACAGAACAAGCCACAGTTTCCTCACCTCGCCAGTCCCTCAGCTGGTTTTGTTTCCTCAGACTGGAAGCTTCTGAGTCCTCATCCCAATGGTTCTCAGCTGAATTGTGTTGCTCCCAAGCCTGAATGCTTCTCTAGCCAAATGCTTAACTAAATACATGCTTTTCTCTCCTCTAATTCCTGGTCCTCACGCCTTATATACTTTTCTCTTTCTGCCCCCACTCCTTGGGATTAAAGGTTGGGTTTCTGGGATTAAAGGCATGGGTCACCATGCTTAGCTGTTTCTAAAGTGGCCTTGAACTCAGAGATCCACCTGGCTCTGCCTCCCAAGTGCTGGGATTAAAGGTGTGTACTACCACCCCCAACTTCTGTTAGGGCTTACTCTTCCTATTTTCTAGCCACCATTTTTGGCTTTGTTCTAGTGGCTGCCTATTCTCTGACCCCAGATATGTTTATTTCGGGGAACACACAATATTTCAGGGAATACAATACCCACCACATTTCCCCTGTTTTTGTCTAAAATTTTAAAAAGCTTATAACTAATACAAGAAAAATCGTATCCAATAAGTATATACAATATATACAGTCAAGATTACATTAATGATGTCTAGTCCATTAACATTTGACAGATTCAGGAGAAAAACTCCATTATATATAAAACAATGTCCAGTCCAGTAACATTTGATAAACTCAAACAAAAAAAATTTCAGTACTTATCCTATTTAAAACAAGTAGTTCCTTTTTAAATGCATTTGTTTTCATAACAGATTCAGTAATCTACCTTTTGTCATTTTTATATCTTCTTTTTCTTTTTAGAGTAGATTCAGTGATCTACCAGTTTATCCTATTATTTCTTCATCTTTTTTCTCAGAGTATATTCAGTGATCTACCTCATATCTATATTCTCCTTTTTCCTTTTTCCTTTTCTTTTTTAAATAAAACCTCTGAATCTAATCTTCATGTTCAGCTTTTTTCCTGACCATTAACAATTAACAACTTGTAACCAATCATCATAAACAATGACAATATCCAAAACTCATTAAACGGCCAAAAACTTCTCATCCCACCTTTTTGGGATGTGGGTGTTATTTTCTTAAAATTACTTCCATCTTTAGGGGATCCTGAAAAGAAAATTTTTGGGTTAATTGTCAAGTCCTGTATCATTTGTCCAGCCGCTGCATAATGATAATGTGCAGGGCTTGTTTCAAGTCCTTGTTCAAGTAGTCTGTCAGGCTGTATCATCTCAGCCAGTCATCTCGAAATTGTCCTGAGCAGTTTGTAGTCCAAAGTCGATCTTTCCATGGTGTTAATGGCTTTACCATAGTCCATGTGGCATCATCATTGTGGAGTCCCATCATCCTTTTGAAGATTTCAAAGTCACTGTTAGGCATGATCATGGATCCCTTTAGATTTTTTTTTTTTTTTTTTTTTTTTGTGCCTCCTCTGTGGTTTGGAGCAATCACAGTCTGATAAATGCCTGTCTCTTGGAACCATGAACGTTCTTCCCTTCACAGTAATTTCTCCCCACCATTTGTCTTGCCAAACTTTTCCAAACTGACCTTTGCCGATGCTTTCTTGTAACACACTGGTCCTGGCAATTCTTCTCTGAACAAGCAGCAGTAAACCCTTTGTCCCAGGTAGCAGTATCACCACAGTCACCAACATGATGAGAAGCAGCCTGCAACTCGGAGCAGCAGTCACTGCCTCCATGGTCTCACTGCCACCGTTTGTAACTAGTCCCCAGCTGGCCGTAGCTTCTCCTTAGCAAGCCTCCTAGGCCGGCCTCAAACTCAGGATCCTCCTGCCTCTGCCTTCTTCAGTAAATCCTACCGGCATGCTCCACCACAACTGGCTGAGTGTAGCTCGGGCCTGAGCTGGGGCTCACAAGGCCACAGGCAAGAGGCTTTTTCATGAATTTGTACCACGAACGTTGGGCACCAGATGTAACATGAATCTTAAAGCGTTCTTATTAATAAGAACAAACCTGAGGCCAGTTATTGGGGTGAATGCTGGAAGATCAGAGACACAGAACAAGCCACAGTTTCCTCACCTCGCCAGTCCCTCAGCTGGTTTTGTTTCCTCAGACTGGAAGCTTCTGAGTCCTCATCCCAATGGTTCTCAGCTGAACTGTGTTGCTCCCAAGCCTGAACGCTTCTCTAGCCAAATGCTTAACTAAATACATGCTTTTCTCTCCTCTAATTCCTGGTCCTCACGCCTTATATACTTTTCTCTTTCTGCCCCCACTCCTTGGGATTAAAGGTTGGGTTTCTGGGATTAAAGGCATGGGTCACCATGCTTAGCTGTTTCTAAAGTGGCCTTGAACTCAGAGATCCACCTGGCTCTGCCTCCCAAGTGCTGGGATTAAAGGTGTGTACCACCACCGCCCAACTTCTGCTATGGCTTACTCTTCCTATTTTCTAGCCACCATTTTTGGCTTTGTTCTAGTGGCTGTCTGTTCTCTGACCCCAGATATGTTTATTTTGGGGAACACACAATATTTCAGGGAACACAATACCAACCACAACACAGAGAAACTCTGTCTCAAAAAACAAAAAACAAAAAAAAAATCAGGAATAAGACAAGTGCCCATCACTTCTCAGTATTGTAGGATGTGGTAGTTTGAATGAGAATGGCCCCATAGGCTCATATACTTGAACACCTGGTATCCAGTTGGTGACTATTTGGGAGGGATTAGTAGGTGTGGCTCATTGGAGGAGGTTTGGGGCTGGTTTGGGGGTCTCAAAAGACTTAATATGATTCCCAGCAAGCAAGCAATCTCTCTCTCTCTCTCTCTCTCTCTCTCTCTCTCTCTCTCTCTCTCTCTTTCATAGTTATAGATCAAGAGGTGAGCTTTCAGCTATTCCTTTGCCCATGGTGGGATCTCTCTGAAACCATAAGCCAAATTAAACACTTTCTAGGTTGCCTTGGAGATGGTGTCTTATCACAGCAATAGAAAAACTAATAGAAAACTAAGACAGGGCAGTATATTGGAAAAGTAGGTCAAAGTTGGAAAAGACTACAATGACCAAGACAATGTTATGTTGTCATCAAAAGAAGCAAATATATAAATGAAACAGAACAGAGAGATAAAAAGAAGACGTAATGGCTGAAGAGGGAAAATGGAAAGACTAACACTGTTACAGAATATTTGTTTAACTATGTAAAGATGTGTTGCATTTGTTTAACTATGTTAAGATGTGTTGCAGTTTTACCTTGCCTGCCTAAGGCACCTGATTTGTCTAATAAAAAGCTGAACAGCCAATAGTGAGGAAGGAAGTATATGCAGGACTTCTAGGCAAGAAGAGTAAATAGGAGGAGGGATTTGTGGGGGTGGGGGAAGAAAAAGAAATGCCAGGGTGTAACACAAATCTTGAAAGTTCTTATTGATAAAAACAAACCTGGAGCCAGGTATTGGAGCAAATGCTGGAAGATCAGAGACAGAGACAGAACAGGCCACAGCTAACCTCACCTCTACAATTCAGCCGATCCTGTTTCCTCAGACTGAAAGCCCCTGAGTCCTCATCCGAATGAATTTCAGCTGAACTGCTGCTCAAAAGCCTGAAAGCTTAACCAGCTCTAGTTCCTGGTCCTCACGCCTTATATACCTTTCTGCTTCCTGCCATCATTTCCTGGGATTAAAGGCATGAGTCACCATGCCTGGCTGTTTCCAGTGTGGCTTTGAACTCACAGAGATCCAAATGGATCTCTGCCTCTGGAATGCCAGGATTAAAGGTGTGTGCTACCATTGCCTAACCTCTATGTTTAATATTGTGGCTGTTCTGTTCTCTGACCCCCAGATAAGTTTATTAGGGTGCACAATATATTGGGGAACACAATACCACCACACCAGGGAGATACTGGGGGAAGACAGACAGACACAGAGGAAGCAGCAAAGTAAGACATACAGACTGAAAGAGGCCACAAGGCGAAACATAGATGAATACAAACAGGTCAAATTAAGTTAAAAGAGCTAGTGGGTCAAGCCTAAGCTAAAGGCAAGCATCCATAATTAATAATAAGCCTCTGTCTTTATTTATTTAGCTGGTTGGTGGCCCAAAGAAAATTCCAACTATAAAACACAGGATGGAAAATAATAGTAAACCAAAATGTATCTGAAAAAAAAAATCCTACATACAAGTTATACAAAGAACTTTCAAAACTCAACTGTGAGAACAAAAACCTTTTTAAAAACTGATCAAAATATTTGTACACAACAAAGAGTCACAAAGACAACAGGAAATAAATACATGAAAGGATATATATGAAAAAGCTTATAGAATCCTGCTGTTTTCATGAGCTAATTAAAATACAGTTTTTAAAAAGGAAGTTTGAACACCTGTGCATGGGTAGAAAATGCTTCTCCCAGAATATATGGGTTATTAAATGAAAATCTCAGTGCCAAGTATGGAATGCCTCCTGGAATCTTGATCATGAAGGCCCAAAGGCCCCCAAGACAACACAAGCTATTGCCATTGCCTTTGGTTGTCCTCCATAGTTAGATGGATGACCCTGTTGCTCAAGATATTACACTCTTTGGTTGGAGAACATATAGGAATCAAGCTGGAATTTACTTGGAAACTTCCTCTCTAGTGGCTAGCTTTTATAGAGCCAGAAGGTGCTATGAAAGCTGCTCAGGGAGAAAAGTCATCAATGGACTTACCTAGTGGTAGACCCTACATGCTATATTACCAACCTGCAAAGCAAGACGTGCCTACTGGTATAATAGTGGTTTGACTGTTACAAGGCAACTGCTTTCTGCTTGAATTTATGGCCTGCTCCACAGGAAATAATTCATGCCTGGTCATATAAATCTGATCAAAATCCCATGAGAGTACAGGTTATATATAGACCCTAGAGGGAAACCTACTACTGTTGTTTTGCTAAATAGATGTGTTGTCAAACTGCCTTCTAAACAGCTGTTTATAGCCATAGATTAGTGCTGCTTTCAACTTTTGTTACAAAGCTTCTTTTGCAGTGGGCAGCAATCAATTATAAGTATTGCCTTTTTTAATGCTTGTTACAAATCTCTGGGTGCTTTTAGTATCCTCATTGCTTATAGGGAAACTGAATCTCAGAACAGGTAGATAGCTTTCCTAGGGCACATGACTAACACAAGCTCAAATGAGAAAATACACTCAGATCCAAAGTCCAGAGGCCAGGCTTTTGTCTACATGAATTTCAGACCAGGTACTGAACAAGGTAAGCAAAGGCATTTTTAAAAGGCTACGTGTGGTTTCCACCATCAGAAGTCAGGGCGGGGGTGGGAGGGGGGAGTAGCTACAATAGTCACAGAAGGAGAATGACCTGCTCAGGTACCACCCAACTCCAAAACAGTATTGTATTTGGCTCTGTCTCAATTGGATCTTGTAGTTTTTCCACAATTATTCCTGTCTCTGGCCATTGGGGCTGTTCATGAAAATGAGAGTTCCAAGGAACTCTCAGTATAGAAACAGGGACAGTCCTGTCACACTTGGATGGTTGGTCTCCTCAGTGTCTACCCAAATTCTGATACTGCTTCAAGGCCAGGCAGAAGGAGTCAGACCAGACAAGACATTCCCAAGTGTCTCAAAAGAGTGGCATGAGGGGTTGGGGATTTAGCTCAGTGGTAGAGCACTTGCCTAGCAAGCAAAAGGCCCTGGGTTTGGTCCTCAGCTCTGGCAAAAAAAAAAAAAAAAGAGTGGCATGAGGCCAGCTTTTGTTACCTACTATTTGCCACCATATGGTGTGGACTGAGCTGCCTCTGGCCTTCCTGCAAAAGCATGGAAGAGAAGTGGATAAAGGTTTGTTGATCATTTGAAGCAATTCATAATTAATTCATGCTGCTTTAAATGTCCCACTAAGTCAGCCTCATTCATCACATGGTTAATGAAAGGACTGATTTTAAGACTTCCTCTTCTCACCATACTCTAGGAATGAGCAATGTGTCTCCCCACAGCTGAACACTTTCAGTTCTCCTTGAAAATGTGCACATTGCAGTCTTGTGTTTAATTAGTCTCTTTCTTTGGGTGGAATAATTGTGTTCCTGCTCTGGTTTCCATTCGTAAGATCACTTATTTTGAAAATAGCAGGCTTTATTGATACACTAACTTATTGCAAAGCCATATGGTTCACTCAGAACAGAACAACAATGCATAAGGCCTCACCCAGAAGGGAAAAGCCAACAGGTTGGTTCCAGGTAGACAACTGACTTTTAATTGACCACCTACTATGTATTAGCAACTAGCTGAGGCACTGGAGATGGAGGTTGAGGCAGTTACAGGGACAAGCAAGAGGCCAAGGCACAGAATTTCTCTTGGCCACAGAACTACTTCTCAGATATCACTAATGAGAAGCTAGGATTAAAAAGCAGTGGGTAGTTTCACATCAGCTTTATTACCCTGAGAATTGTCTAATAATGGAAAGATAAGATGAGTTTTGGACACCTGCTAAGCGTAATCACTGAAATCCCCTAAGAAGGATGGAAGAGAAAGAGCCTGGGCCCAGCATAAACTCCAACAAGATGCAGCATAGTTCCAGTGCTTGCTGGCAGTAAGAGGTAATTTAAATGTCATCCTGAAGAACCTGGGTGATGAGGGCTACTTCAGTAACATAAAGGACCCAACCCAAGAAAATATAAAGAGCCCAACATCCAAACACTGAGCAGCTTGCAATATCTGATCTAATGTCCTGCTAGTAATAGTTTCATTACTCACCTGAACATCTGCTAATGAGGTGGCTAACTATGGGGCTTTCATTTGGGACACGCATTTATCATCTGATTAGGAAGTGATGATCTATTTTTAGATAAAGCATATATCCCCTAACAGGGATGGACAGTTATAAATAACTTGGAAAACTCCAGCCGATGCCCAAAACATCATGATTTAGGTTGAAAGAAAAAGCCTTTCTGATCACTGTCCTTTTGCCTCTCCCAGCACATTCTTCATGCTTAGTTGCTGTCATCCCAGATAAGTGATCACACAGGCTGTATCTCATCTCCTCACAAGCTAAGGTTGTGGGGAGAAACATTACAATCAGACAGATAGAATCAATACCCGAGGGAGAAGAGACTGGGGTCTGGGACCTTTGCCCTGCAATTGGTTAATTACTACCACTCCAATTTATGTTTGGCAGACATTGGAAGAACCACAGGAATAACTTTAAATTGGGCCTCTAGGAACTGGAGGGACATCTCCATCCATGAAAGTACTTATTGCTCTACAGAGGATCTGAGTTCAGTTCCTAGCACCTACATATATGCTTGCAAAACATTCAAACACGTAAGTTAAAAAAAATAAATGACTACCAAACACTTTTTAAAAAACTAAAATTCGGCCTCTATTCAAGCTGTCTAATGAAAGAAGGACTTTGCTGTAGTTTGGATCTTCTTTTTTATTATTTATTTATTATGTATGCAGTATTATGCCTACATGTATGCCTGCATGCCAAAAGAAGGCACCAAATCTCATAAATATTTCCCACTAGTTGAAGTATTTACCCTCAACCCAGAAACACTTCAGAGGTGGTGAAACCTTTAAGAGATAGACATAGTTGAAGGAAGTTTTTGTCACTGGGGATGGGTCCTTGAAGGGGACATTCAGAACACACGTATTTCATTTTCCTTCCTTTTAAAAGTTATATAATTTTATTACTGGGAGGGGTGTCACGGCATATGTGTGGAGAATAGACAACAAATTTGTAGTCAGTTTTCTTTCACCTTTACATGGGCCATGAGGCTTGATCATCTGAATTCTCACCTGTCCCATTTCTCTCCTTTTGTTCCCTAACATCCATGAGGTATAGTCCTCCTGTGCCATGTGCTCCCACCATGAAATACTTACTAAAGCAACAGTATCAACCAACCATGAATGAAAACCTCTGAAACCATGAGCCAAAATAAGCCTTTATTCCAAACAACTTATTTGTCTCAGGTATTTCATCACAGTGATGGGAAGTTGACTTACACAGACTTGGAAGCCCAGTGAAGCAAGACAAGCTTTTCCTTCCTCATTGAAGTGGAGCCCTGGCCCTTTTATGGGGTTCCTGAATTCCTTAGACATTGAAGGTGAGAGATTCTAATAAAGAATAGTGAATAGCAAGTGACCAGAGCTAGGCATTTTTTAACAACAACAACGAGTAACATTAGATTAAAACCAAAAGTGTAAAATGTGGATGGCCCAAAGCAGTTTGACCACAAAATAGCTGCCATGAGAGGCTTACTGGCAGGAAACATCCCAACCAGGAAAAGCCATAAACTGACACCACCCAGGGATCTACCCAGGGATGGGCCAGCATCTGAGGGAAAGAACCTGACACCCAAAACATTCCAACTGTCAGATAAGATTAGATAAGATCACCAGCTGTCCCTGAGCCTACCACACACCTATTCCCCTTTTACAGATACCCCTAGACAAATGTCTGCCAATCAGGGTCCTGAACCCTGGAAATCCCGTCACCCCAACCTCTACTATGATTTTAAAAAAAAAAAACCACCCTGCCTGGGCTCAGGGCTCTCTGCTCTCACCACTGCTTTGGAAAGACAGAGAGTCCAAGCTCAAGCTTGAAATAAAGGCTCTTTGCTTTTATGTATGGGATTCAGTCTCCATGGTGGTCTTTTGGGGGTCCCCATGATCTGGGCATAACATAAATACTTATACATCTAGAAGAGACTTCCATCTATGAAGATGAAATACACATACTTTTCTCTGCTTCTCTCAACACGCAGCTAAAAACCCTGCACTAAATATAAAGCATGCATAGGAAAACCAAATTATGGGTGAAGGAGGGCAGCTGTATTAGTTACTTTTCTCATTGCTATAACTAAATACTGATAAAACATACCTTAAGAGAGAAAGATTTGCCGGGCAGTAGTGGCACACGCCTTTAATCCCAGCACTTGGGAGGCAGAGCCAGGAGGATCTCTATGAGTTTGAGGCCAGCCTAGGCTACTAAGTGAGTTCCAGGAAAGGCACAAAGCTACACAAATAAACTCTGTCTTGAAATCCAAAAGAGAGAGAGAGAGAGAGAGAGAGAGAGAGAGAGAGAGAGAGAGATTTCCATCCTAAAAGGGAAGAATTGGGGACAAAGTAACACTGAAATCCAACAAAACAAACAACAAACATCACAGTGCCATGTCCAGTATCTAGGGCTTGTGATGGCATCATATTTCAATGTGCTTGGGTAGCGCTACTCCCCAGTTCTGTTGTCTTAGACGCATGTGGCATCTCTCATGAGTCAACCCCACTACATGCCTGGAGCCTTCATGAATGCCTGTGTTTCTGGCATCTCTAATATCCTAAGGTCTCTACTACAACTTGTGTTTTACTTTTGAAGCTTCCTGCACAGCCTACTCAGGAGTTCCATGCAAGAAATCCAATCCTGCTGATGTCAGCATCTTTTTGGAACCTTGGTGCATTCCTACAAAATTAACATGGTTTAGATAATGGCAAATTCTGTTACCCACTTGAGATGTAGCCTGACCCCTTTGGACCACAACTGTAGTAGCCTCTGGATGCCTTGTCTCTGAACCTGTACAAACACTTCCTTGGGTGGCTATTTTGGAATGGGGAACTATGGTGATATTTCATTTGTACTGAAATGTGATTTTATTTGTATGTTAATAAATAGAGTTGCCTGGGGGTCAGAGCTAATAGCAAGCCATAGCAGAAACCAGGCAGTGGTGGTGCATACCTTTAATCCTGATCACATGACAGGCAGATCTCTGTGTGTTCAAGGATACAGCCAGCCTGGAGACACACACCTTTAATCTCAATACCAACCATAGAGACCTAGAGGTCTGTATAGACGGGCAGTGATGAGGAAGTCGTGTGGTTGGATTTACAACCAATAAGAAGGCAGAACAGAAAGTCAATAAAAAGACAGATACACAGGAAGTAGGTCTCTTTCTGAGGGGAAGGACAGCAGTGGCAGGAAGGGTAAGAAGGCAATTTTAAGTCTCAGCTCTTAGCTATTGCTCTAACCTCTTGGGCTTTTAACTCTGCATTTGGCTCTATGTTTCTTATTTAATAAAACTGTTACATCTACAGGGAATCCCTGTGGTAGCGTTTTCAATTCAGGCTCTCTCCTTTAGAATTAATTTGCATATTTATGTTGGAGCCTTAGGTGGGTGGAGTTTTGCCTTTTGGGCACCTTTCTTATAATCCCAGTGCAAAATGCAAGGTTTCTCTCCTTAATGGTACCAAGCTCTTCTACAATTGCAGCTACCTTTGCCAGCATCCTGTTCTTGCTATCCATAACTTTTTAATTCATCCACACTTTTTCTGTTCCCAAACACACATTTTTCAAATATTCTTGTTTTGAATTCTAATTATAAATGCAATAAAAACAGTGAAGGATAACCATGCCATAGCTGGAGTGTTATGCTACCTTAAAATTTCTTCTGCCAAAGTGCAGAAGCCCAGGGTCTAGGCCAATACCTGAGGCCATTTTGGTGCCTGAGGGTCACACCTGCCACCAGGGCCATACAGTTTAGGGTGGCCTGCACTACCACCTGGGGCCATGTTGCCATCTAGGCCCAAGATGGGGGGTGGGGGAGAGGGGAATGATAACTGGGCCACAGCTGGGGTCTGTGTTGAGGTCCATGGCTCCTGTTATCATAAGCCATAAGACTGCCCAGAGTCTGGGCTGCCACCTGGAGTCATGCTGGGGTCCAGAGACCATGCTGATGCTGGGCCCATGCCAATCTGAGAGGCCTGTGCTGCTATCCAGTGCCATGGTGACATTTGGACTCAAGCTGCTGCTGCTGGCCTCTGGATCCATGGTCCTGCCACATCTGAGGTCTGTGTTGATGTCCATTGCCCATGCTGAACTGGCCCCAACCCTTACCAGAGAGCTGATCCCGCCCCTGGGATAACAGATCCCAGATGACCCTGGCACAGGAAAGCTGGCCCTACCCCTGATAGGAGAGATGTCTCCCCATACTTGGGAAAGCTGGCCCCACCCCCTCACCACAGGTGTGGGAGAGCAGGCTCCACCCCTTACCTGTTGGAGGTGGTCCCAACAGCCTGGTCAGAACAACCCAGCTACCACCAAGATATACAGCAGGGCTTTGAGTGGGCATTCTCCAACATCTACCCCATCTATGACCTGTTGGAGCATGTGAAGGGATTGGTCCTACAGAACCACAGCCACAGGATCTCCATGACTTGGGCAACAGCAGGATATCCAAGAGGAGTTTCAGTAAGGGTCCAGTACTGATGGTGTACCAGAAGCCAGAGGCCTTGATCTTGACCAACAACACATTACACAATGAACGTTTACCAGCAAAGCTGTGTGGACAAAATGGTATACTGCATAATACACAGCAGCTCCCAATGCCACCAAGATGAATGAAGAGGTGATAAATAGGCAGGAAAGATGGAGGAACGAAGCATTTTTTGTTTGTTTTATTTGTTAATTAATATTCTTATTTGCATTTTTATTTTATTTTTATTTTTTATTTGTATCTTATTTTTGTTATTTATTTTTTAGTCTCCCTTTAGGGGGAACACTACAAGGATGAAGGGTGGATACAGAGGGACTGAAAAATGAGTGGGACTGGAGTAAATGATGTGAAAATTTCCAAAGAATCAATTTTTTTTTTAAATATGTTAATAATAACAAAAAGAAATTTCTTCTGCCAAACACCTTGGTTCATCTCTAGCACCTTATCCTACCACACATACACAATCCCAACAAAAAGATGACCTCTACTAAAAATCATCAAAGAACAAGCCTAGTTGCCTCTAGGCTTTTATCTTTCTCTATTCTATATATCTTTCTTTACTTCTTACTCAGTGGTTTGCTGTGTAGCTGGGTGGCTGGCCCCTAATATCCCCTCTCCTTTTCTTGCTCCTTGATCCTCTCTTCCCAGATTTCTCCTCCTATTTATTCTCTCTGCCTGCCAGCCCTATCTATCCTTTCTCCTGCCTGGCTATTGGCCATTCAGCTCTTTATTAGACCAATCAGGTATTTTAGATAGGCAAATTAACACAGCTTTACAGAGTTGAACAAATGCAACATAAAAGAATGCAACACATCTTTGTATCATTAAACAAATAGTCCACAGTGTTGTGATATATTGTGTACCCTAATAAATTTACCTGAAGATCAGAGAACAGAACAAGCCACTAGATTAAGCATAGAAGCCAGGCAGTGGTGGCACACATCTTTAATCCTAGCACTCAGGAAGCAGAGATCCATCTGGATCTCTGTAAGTTTAAAGCTACCCAGAACTACATGAGATCGACTCAGTCTAGGAGAGAAACAGAGCCAGGCAGTGGTGGCACACACCTCTAATCCCAGCAATAGGAACAATGAGACAGAAAATGATATGGGTGGGCAGAGAAAGGTATATAAGGTGTGAGGAGATAGCAATTAAAGTCTTTTGGCTGAGGAAAGCTTTTTCAGGCTGAGGAGTCCTAGAGGTAAAAGGTGGCTTGTTCCTTTGTCTCTCTGCTCTTTCAGGATTTACACCAATATCTGGTACTGGGGTTTTTTTATTAAAAGACCATTTAGGAATTTGAGCTACACCACAGCATAAACAAATGTAATACATCTTTAACTAATATTCTACAACAAACAAGAAGGAGAATGGGTCTGAAAAGCACTAAAAGAAACAATGGCTGAAAGTTTCTGTTAAAGAAAAAAAAGGCATAGGCCTATAGCTTTAAAAGCTGAGTGAAGGGGGTTGGGGATTTAGCTCAGTGGTAGAGTGCTTGCCTGGCAAGCACAAGGCCCTGGGTTCAGTCCTCAGCTCAAAGAAAAAAAAACTGAGTGAAGGGCTAAAGAGACAGTGTTAATCACACTGGCTGAAAATAAAACCACTACTACAATTTTGAGCCAACTTTGAAGTAGGTTTAATTACATACTGACCAGGAGGATGGGCTTTGACCAGGACCATCCCAGGGTTCCCAGAAAATGGCCATGAGTCATATTTTGCAAAGGCTTAAAAAGACAAAACCTCTGCATTTCACCTATGCAATTCACAACATTTCCTATCATGTCGAATCAAGGGCAAGCATATATCCTGACATCTTTCCTGCCCACATACTTCCTGCCCACATGTGATCAAGCACAGCTGGTGCATGTTGGTCAAACAAACTTGTTTAGGGGAGTGAAAATTTATGACTTATTACCTCCTATAAACAATAGCCTCCAGCACTTCAGGAAGTCTTTGTGCTAGGGGCTGTATTAGAGGCATTTTTATTTCGTGGATCTCTTAGGCACAGTAATTAAAATTTAAATCGTAACTTTGGTTCTCACAATAGCTCAGTAGTTAAGAGTAGGTACCACTCTTGCAGATGACAGGAGTTAAGTTCCCAGCATACACACCAGGCAGTTCATAACTATAACTCTGGTTCTAGGTGATCTTATGCCTCTTCTGGCCTCCTCAGGTACCTACACATAGGCACATAAACTCAAACAGAAATAAATCTTTTGTCTCTTTGTTTTTGCATTTTAAGATAAGATCTCTCTATGTAGTCCTGGCTGTCCTGGAACTCACACAGATATGACTACCTCTGCCTCCCCGGTGCTAGGGTTAAAAACATGTGTCACCATGCCCAGCTCAAATTTAAAAAATTGAAGTTGAATGAACTCTGAATATATGACAAAATCAAGCCCCATGAATACTGTGCTGGATTGTTTCATGTCATCTTGACACAAACTAAAGTCATTTGAGAAGAGGAAACCTCAATTAAGAAAATGCCTCCATAAGATCATAATATCAGGCTATAGGCAAGCCTGTAAGGCATTTTTTTTATTAGTGATTAATGGGGAAGGGCTCAGCCCATTGTAGGTGGTACATCCCTGGGCTGGTGGTCCTGGGTTCTATAAGAAAGCAGGCTGAGCAAGCCATGGGGAACAAGCCAATGAGCAGCACCCCTCTATGACCTCTGTATCAGCTCCTGCCTTCAGGTTTCTGTCCTGTTTGAGTTCCTGACTTCCTTGGATGATGAGTAGCGATATGGAAGTGTGAGACAAATAAGCCCTTTCCTCTCCAAACTGCTTTGGTCATGGTGTTTCATCTCAGCAGTAGAAATCCTAAGACAAATACACATCACAATTAAATATGAATACATGTCATCATTAAACTTCTAAAATTAACAATAAGGAAACCTTAAAAACAGGCAGAGGAAAATGACATCTTATCTTTCAGGAAAAACAATTAGAATAAGAGTGGATTTCTTGTTGAAAATTGTGAGGACTAAAAGGAAATAGCACATTATTTTCTAAGTGGAAAGGGGCAGGAGGGAATGAGGAGAAAAGAGGGAGAGAGAGAGAGAGAGAGAGAGAGAGAGAGAGAGAGAGAGAGAAGAAAGGCTGGTGGGGGGCAGAGAGGAGGAAGGAAGGAAAACTGTTAACCCAGAATCCTATGCCTAGAAAAAGATCCTTCAAGAATAGAAGGTCCACACATGGTAGTTCATTTCTATAATCTCAATATGAAGAAGACTGAGCCACAAGGGACTGCAAAGTCAAGACCATTCTGAGTTACACAACAAAATCATGGTCAAAAGGAAAGAGGAGTATGGGGAGGGGGGCATAAGAAATCATGACATTCTCATATGCAGGGAAACTAAGAGAATGTTTCCCACCCTAAGTGAATGATTAAAAGATGAAATGAAAGAAAGAGAAAGGAAGGAAAATAAGAAAGAAAGGAAAGAAAGAAACCTTGGACCAGAGGAAAGGAAGTGAGAGGAGTTAATAAGTAAAAGTATGAATAAATACAACAGCTTTTACTTCTTTTCATATCCTGTCACATAAGCACATCAAAAGATGCGCAACATCATTAGTTTCTATGGAAATAAATGCAAATTTGAAATGAACTATTACTATGAAGCTATCAAGTGACTTCAATTTAAAAAAAAATAACAAGACTCTAAATGCTTATCAGGATGCAGGAGAAAAGAAGAGTAATGTGCACATTGCCACACTGTACATAGAGATTTACAACAGCTTTAATCATAACAGCACTGTTTGAAACAACTCGGATGGTCTTCAATCGATGGATGGTTAAACACACTGTGATACCTATTCTAGAGTAACTAGTAATAAAAGAATATGCTGCTAATATGTGCAATAGCTGCATGGCTCTCCAGAGACTTGTTCTAAGTGAAAATGGCCAGCCCCACAAAATTGCATACTATTCAGTACCACTCTCTAAATAACAAAAACATAAGCAGAAAACAGGTTCACAGTTGTTAGGAGTCAGTTCCACTGCAGTAACAATGGAGACAGGGAGTAGAAGGGAAGTAAATGTGACTACAAAGGGGCAAAATGAAGGATCTTTGAGGTGATGGAACCATTTTGTTATCTTGATCCATGGCAACAAGCAGCATGTGTGTCAACAGGAAAAATAAACTGAGAGCTCACATCTTGAATTTTAAACATGAAGCAGAGAGAACAAACTTGAAATGTTGAGACTTTAAATTCTCAAAGCCCACTGCCAGTAACATCTTCCTCCAACAAGGCCACACTTCCCAATCCTTTCCAAACAGTACAAATGTCCAAAATCTGGGGGCATTTCTCATTCAAACCAACACAATAGCCAAAACTGAGCTACTTGTCCAAGAGTACACTGGAAACTCAATTGTTTTGCCTGAGCTCTCTCTCCCTGTCCTTTGTCACACGGCTCTTCAGTATTGCCTGACCTGCATCTTTGACATTGCCTGGGTTTCAATTTGCTGTCCCTAATTGGAATCAAATATTTCTGGCTCTGGAAATAAATACTGTTAAACAGTGGCTTGTGCACAGAATAAATAAATGCCTGTTGCTAAGGAAACATCAAGGAGGAAATGGAAGAACAGGAAGCAGATTTCAGCCTCATTGGCCCCATGAGTCATAGCAAGGGCTGAATCACAGCAAGGGCTGAGTAGGTACAGGGCCCAGAGAAGCACCAGAACCTAGGATGAGTGCCTGCCTTCCCCAATCCCAGGTCATTGCAAGCCCTCCAGCCAGGTGCAATGTTCAGGATTGTTAGTGAGACTCTATTATAATCACGGGCCACTACTGTAGATTGAATAGTGTTGTCCAAAAAACCCTGCCACCTATACTGGGTATGCAGCTCAGCTGGTAGAATGATTACTAAATTGCATGAAGCCAGAACTTCACAAGTTTAATCCCAGCACCAGAGAAGTGAAAACAGGATCAGAATCAGAAGTTAAGATCATTCCTGGCTTCATATAGAGTTCAAGGCCAATCTGAGCTACCTGAAACATTGTCTCCAAAATAAGTAAATAAATCATTCCACCAAGAAATTGCAAGGATATATGTGACCTCGTTTGGAAACAGAGTCCCAAGTGTGTGTAGTGAAGTAAAGGTTAAGATAAGATCATGTTTGCATGGACTACAAATCCACTGAATGTTCTTATGAGAGGGAACACATGGAGACACACAGGTTATGTGAGGACAGAGGCTGGAAAGTGCACGTGCATGTCAAAGACACCAAAGATTCCAGCAACCACACAGGGAGCCAGGAAACTGGCATGGGACCCCCTCTCTCTCCTTGAACTTTCAGAGGAACCCACCATGATTGCAGATGCCTGGCCTGCAGCAATGTGGGAGATTAGACCTCAGTTGTGTTAAGGTGCCTGTTTGTGGAAAGTTCATATATCAGTCCTGGGAAACAAAAACAGCATTGAGGGCCAGGCGGTGGTGGCGCACGCCTGTAATCCCAGCACTCGGGAGGCAGAGGCAGGTGGATCTCTGTGAGTTTGAGGCCAGACTGGTCTACAGAGCTAGTCCAGGACAGGCTCCAAAGCTACAGAGAAACCCTGTCTCAAAAAACAAAATAAAACAAAACAAACAAACAAAAAAAAAAAAACAGCATTGAACTTGAATTTTTCATCACATTGAAAAGGCCAACAAAGTCTACTTGTGTGCCAGGTAGTCTCTGTGTTACCAGTCAGTCAGGTGGGATCAAAAAGCACTTCCTGCCACATATTCTCATCCAAAACTATGATGATGTCACTTCCCCAATAACTGTCCACAACCTGAACCTCTCTGCTGGGCCCCAAACCGCACCTGAAAAGTCAGCTATGAATCTTCACTGGCAAGACCTGCAGGCAGCTCCAACTCAGTGTTTCCACAGACTGCCACTTTCCAACTCATGTTATCATGACCTTGAACCACTAGTGTAATAAAGTTTGTCTGCCCAGATATCCAGACCCAATTACTAAATATGCCAGGATATTTCCTGCTGATGGCTAAGTTTAAGTTCCTTGAAATAGCCACAACAGGAGCAATTATACCAATGAAATCAGCCAGTCCTTTTGTTGAAAAGGCTCATGTTTTGGAGCCAGTGAACCAGCACACCCTATTCCAGCTTCCAGGTTAAAAAAAAAAAAAAAAAAAAAAAACAAGGATTTTGTTCACAGTCCCTTAGCACATATCATACCAGCTTCCAAGTCCTCCATACTAACTCCACTTGGTTAAATATCCTACCTGTCCCTTCTTCTCCCTCCGTACTGCTCAGACCCTAATTGGGGCCTTATCCTTCTTGCATTTGAGTTTTTCTGCATAGTTCTAGCCTCAAACAACAATGTTGTTAATATCTGAACCTCTTTGCTTTGCATTTAGATCACTGTTAGTTTTGAGTCAGGCTTCTTTCCACTGAAAATAATAAGAATTCAGTTCACAGGAGGAATTTCTAATGAGGCTGAGAGTACAGCTAGATCAGGGCTCTGGCTCATTGGTTCAGCCTCTCTGCCAGGTTTCATTTTCAGATGAGTTCTATTCCCACTGAATGCAGAATGGTCAGCAGTGTCCTGAACATCATCCTTCTACATATATACTATATAACTCAGAAGCATATAATTCATCCTCTAGTCTTCAGCCCCCTGTACATCTATCTCCTTTGCAGTTCCTAATACTAAGGAGGTGAAGTCTGTTGCCCTAAGCCTTGAATCTGAGCCAAAGGAATATTGCCTTCTGTTGGCCAATAGGGTGATCGCAGTTGTGATGCCAGAGTCTTGAGAAAGCAATGAGCACTTTCACATGCCGCTTTGTAACTGTCCCGAGGACATGCCTGGGCTAGCTCACTGAGAATGCACCTGGCATGGTGCTTATGTACCCAGCCATCCCTGCCACAGTCAGCACTGATTAACAACTGGTGTTTGGCAATATGTACAAACCAAACAAGATCCACTGAGTCCCAGATTTGAAAACTAGGTGACGTACCAGAGTTATGTGCCGCTAAGATGTGTGCTTGCTTGTTATACAGCATTACTGTGGCTAACTAACTGATATACTTAGCTAACTCCTGGTAAAAAATATGAGGATAATAGCTCTGCTTGTACCTTATGCCCAGCCCCTGCACAAGGGATCCCAAAGTCTATTGAACCATCTAGGTTCCAGGAATATAGGTCACCGTGACTGACAACCTGACAAAGACCACATAGAAGGGAATGGCAGAACTGCACTCTCAGCTGTCATCCTTCCCTCCTTTAATACCTGAATTCCTCTCCAGGCACTCTCTGGCTTCCCCATTCTGGACCACTTGCCTGTCTCTAATCTGTTATTTGTGTTTATATCTCTTTACCTTGCTCACACTGTTCCTCCTACCTGGAGGATTTCTCTAATCTCCAGACCCAGAAAGAGAAGACAGAGCCAAGCCAGAAGCAAAGGACAGAACACAGGGCACAGGGCTGGGATATTTGGGGAGCCACCCTGGACATTCTCCAGACCACTAATTCCTGTGGCTGCCCAGGATCCAGGTTTGGAAAACTGACAAAAGTTATGATCTGTAGCAACTCCAAAGACCCACAGCTCATGGCAAGATGAGCTTGGGGATAGAGTGGAGGTGGCAGGGGGGCATCTGGTAAGGGATGGCACTTCTGGGCCTCGAGCTCATATTGGACAAAGGCTTAGAGATAGGATCAGAATCCAGTTGGCTAAAAATAATGGAGAATTATGAGGACAGCAACAACACTTTTCAAGCCCTCAAGGCACACAGAAACCTGAGCCAAGAGTTTATTCACTTTACTTCATTTGATTCTCACAGCACCGATGATTCAGAATTACATCACTTTTCCTGGGAAGATATGAAGAAATGTCTGTTCAGGATGGGGAGATGACCCAGTAGATAAATTTATTGCCTTGTAAGTATGAGGATGAGAGTTGGGGTCTCCAGAACCCACATAAAAGCTGGGCAGGTAAGACAGCCATCTGTAATCCCAACATTTTAAGAGGCAGGGTAAAGGGATCCCCAGAACAAGCTGGCTAGCTAAACTAGCCAGAATTGGTGAGTTCCAGGTTAAGAAAGAGACCATGCCTCAATAGATAAAGTGGGGAGATATAAGAAGACACCTGACATGAACTTCAGGCCTCCGTGTACACCCATACACATGTAAACATGTGTATGAATGAATATACATGAATATACATATGCATACCATATATACACATAAAAATAAAACCAGAAATGACTATTTGCCCCAGAAAAGGCACCAACAGACCAAAGAAAGGATTCAAGTCCAGCTTGATTGAACCAATGAATTTATTAGAGTTTCTTAGAGAGCATGGGTGACAAAAGCTATACCACCAAGAAGTCCCCCAGCAACTTAAGGCAGTCACACCCTCAAAGGGTCCCATCCGAGTCAACTGTTTGCTTCTCAAGTAAGTTCAGGGCGAGAAGGAGCCTAGTAACAATCAGAGGAGGTTCATGAGCCCCATGAGCTTTCTTCCCCTTCCATACACACTAAAGAATGTTAATAAGCACAGTCTTGTGAGAGTCTCTTGCAGGTCACCTCAGATGCTCTGATTTAAGGTAGAAATGGTCACATCCAAATGAAAGATAAGGTGCATACCAGTCGGTCACAACCATCCCTCAAGTCACACAGAGGGAAGTGGAGCAAACATCAGTGGTAGCCTCTCCTATGTCAGGGCAAGAAACAAGCCCAGGCTCCCACAGTCTACCTCTGCACTTTCTGACCTAAAATGGAGCTGGGTTTGCCAAGTCCCCAGATTTTAACTAATTCTGCCAACTACACCTATTAATCCCACTTAGGTATCTGCCTGCAGATGAGAGTTGTAGAGATGACAAAACTGATTTAATACACAGCCACTCAAGATCAACTGAGAGTCCCCTCCTCCAAGAAGACTGCCAGCCTCCATAGTGAAAGTCCTCCTGTCTTCCCCACATTCCTAAGGCACTTCATTTCTGCCTCTCCTCAGATTTCTACCCCATCTCCTGGCTCCAGGGTGACAGCTGTCCTAGCCTTTCTCCCCACAGCTGAGTTATCAGAGGAGGACTGACAACCAGCTGGTCTGGAGTCCCCCAACACCTGGCCCTGGCAGCCTATGTTAACTTCCTTGTTGAACTGAATGTATCTTGGTATTTGTCAACCTAAATCCAGGAGAATAGTCAAAGGAAGCCATTTTCTGCCATGACTGTATTGGTGTGATATGAGTAGCATTTAAAGAGTGAGGTTGTCATCAGCCAGGGCTGAAACTCACATGACCATACCTCTGTGGCCCCAGATTGACAATCACAGCTCCAGACTAAGCTTGGGCCCATTCTCTGGACCAGATGCAAGAGTAACTGGGGGTGTTTGGCTCTTCCACAGGAGAAGGAGTCCATAGCCCTCTTTCAGTAGGAAAAACCTGGAGACTCACCCCACTATGCTGTGCTGAGGGGTTACCTCTTTGAACATGACTTTGCTCATGCCTCCAGCAAATTAGAGCCACAGTTACACTGAGACTTAACAGGATTCTTCAACCACACACATCTCTGCATACACTTCACTGCCCTGTGACACTCAGGCTGGAGGTTAACAACAGAAGTAAGAGAATTGCCTCCCAAACCCTATAGGCCCCTGCCTCACAGAGATGCTGATTGAACAGTGAACCCTGGGATATACTGGAATTTCAGAGAAGCAGAGAAAAATTTTCAGTAGAAGTGTGCCCTGTGCCATATTTGGGGCATAGTTAGACTAAAATGTTTTATGGAGCTTAGTTGCCATTTTATTTAATAAATATAGTCATACTAACTTGGGCCATATCTTAGGATGGTAAAGCCCAGGATCCCTGAACTGCTTCAAGGGAGGGCCCTTACAGATGACAGAAGGGAGATCAGAGATACCATGACACAAAATCATCTGGGTTATGTGGGATTCACAACTGAATGTCCAAACTCATGGCACAGAAAGTCTGTTCCATCACTTCAATGCTATTCACAAAAAAATATTTTTCAAGGGTATAATAGCTTGAATAAAGCCCATTAGTACACTTAAATTAATTCTGTATTCAGCATAATAACACATTGCTCTTCCCAGGGGAAATATTTGGCTACTTACATCAATCTCCTGCTTGAATGCTCCAGAGACCAACTGTGTGGCAGTTATTGAGTTTTGATGAATGACAATGCTCGAGCTCCTCCCTCTCTCCCCCGCCCCTTGGTGATCACTTCTTTGTTTTCAATCCTTATTTAATTGTTAGACAATTTTTAATGTTTGAGTCGTTATTATTATTATTATTATTATTATTATTATTATTATTACTTCCCATACATATGAATACAGAGTATTTATTCTCCAAAGGCTGTAAACAGAGCTTGTGGGTCTGGTTTCTATGGCAACCCACTTGATGCAGCAAAAGCTAGATTATCTCTAATCACAGACATGAAGTTTAAATTGCACATTCTGAACAAACAGTGCTCTGTTGACCTTTTATTGAAAAGTGGAATACCAGGTGATTAGCATAATGCATTATATAGAAAGGAAGACTATGTATTGGTGGGCATTATGTACAGGCGATTAGCTGCACTGCTAGTCTTTAACAAACTGCTCGCCAGGATGGAGAGCTTGGGAAATTAAGGTTTACTATCTATCATTTTTCAAATTCAGTAAAATCTGCAGCACTGAACAGTTTGCAAATACAATGCATTGCTGTTTCCCTTACTCATTCAATCAAGTCTTCGAGCAGGGGAGAAGGAAAGAGAGGTAAATTTTACCCATTGTGCATACAAAAGTAATAATTGTTGGCTCCAATAGCCATTCTGAAACAATCCCTGCCTGTTTGTCCCCTCACATATAATTCCTGGTGGAAGTCTAGGGTCTGCAACCCAGTCTTTAGTGTACAGTACAATGTGGTCCTGGCTGATTAACCAGAGGTAGAATCTAGGCAGGGTCCACCCACTAGATCCAGGAGCCAAGTTCTAGGATCTAGTCAACTACCAAATGATGAGATAGAAAGCCTGGGATTAAAGGCTGTAACCACCATGCCTTTAATCACAGCACTCAGGAGGCAGAGGCAGGGGGTCCCTGTGAGTTCAAGGCCAGGCTCTCACCCAGACCAAGTTCCAGGACAGTCAGGGCTACACAGAGAAACCCTGACTGGAAAAGAAAAGAGAGGAGAGGAAAGGAGAAGAACAGAAAAGTCTAGGTTACAGAGTAAGTCACCCTAGCTTTGTCCCTAACCTCCTTATGGCCTTGAGCAAATCCCTCAGCCTCCCCCAAACCTTGTTTTCTTCTCCACATTATGGAAATAGAATAAAAATATATGTCTCGTAGGATCACTGTCAGGGAAAAGGAGATTTTCCCAAGAGCTAGGAGGCCAGCCCACAGTGACCTGCCTTCGTTGCTCAAAGATTAGGATCTGTTGGATTCCCATGAGGTCCTCTGAACAAGACTTCACCAAACAGAGCTTTAGAGTGCTATATGGAACATAAAACAGAATCTGATTATTTCCTTGACCACAGATACTGAGTGTCAGCTTCATTGGAATATAACATACTGCATGCAAGGTCAAGCAGCCAAATGGGGCACCTGTGCTCTTGGCTCTGTGACTTTGGGCATGTCATCCATCTCTGAAACACAAAATACGTAACACTTGATCCTTAGAACAATCAAGGTCAAGGCAATTATCCTTATCAACCCCATTTCATAAATGGAGAAACTGAGTCTAAGGGCCACCTTATTGGTGTATAGGACAGTGAGCTCACATCTCACTGGTTCTCAGCCACCACCTTCAGTGTCTCCATCATCCTGTGAACCACTCCCTGGGTGCTCCTGGGTGTCTCCAACACAAAAGGCCACCTCCTCCACTCTGGCCTCCCTACTGCTACCCACAATCTTCTGATGGACAAGCTTTACTTGATCCTTACAAGGGTGCTCAGGACCCTATATACTTGGGAGTACCTGAACCACAAGACCTACCAGGCTTCAGACAGCCTGGATTCCTTGGCCCTGGCCATATTCCAGCCTATAAGAATATTAAGACTATCTCATTCAGGATTCCATGTTGTCCCCAGGTAGTCACCTGAGCCCCGAATCTTATAATATTTGTCAAGGCAGCTAATGTTTCCTGCTTGTAAACAAGGGCTCAAACCTGGCATCAAAGCTAAGAATGGGAAGACAGACAAACACAGGCCGTCCTACCAGATTCTTTCTCTGCCTCAGCAGGCACACCTCTCACAAACCTTGTTCTTCCCCCTCCCACCCAATAGAAAACATCCTTCATGCACACATTTTAAAATTCTCCTTTCTAATGACCTGAAAGCCAGACAGCCCCCAGGCTACATGATATTATTATCCCCATTTCTCAGAGGAGACACCAGGCTCAGGAGGTCACCTGACTGGCCCATGGTTCCACCAAGTTAATAAAGAATTAGCCAAGGTCTGGACCTACCTAGACTCACCCCAACCTAACTCCACTTTTCTCTTTCCACCCTGAATTGAAGCACAGTGAAAGTTGATGTGCTTGAAGTCAATGAGTTCACAACACATACAAACTCGCAATTTATCAGGCTGCCAAGCACAGTTACTTCTTTACAGGCTGTAAAAGCACAGTTACTTCTTTCCTGTAAAAGCCTGGGGACTTACTTGCTGTGACAATTGATTATCCTTCAGAATATAACTGCAAAGAGAACCTAAATCTGCAAATAGTGTCACTTCCAGAGCAGTCATAGGACAGAGAGTGCTTGACAGAATTTTTCAATTGCCAAGCTGTGACAGTGTTGGGATCAGAGACCCTGCTTCCTACCCCAAACTGAGCTCCCCACTCAGATTACCATGCCATTCATTTGTCTCAATAGAGATGTCTAGGTCCTCCCAGCACACCAGAGGCTGTAACTACAGCCACCCCAGCTCCTGTGAATGAATGTACAGCTCTAGCAGGAAGATGGGAAGCACATCTGGCTTTGATTCAGTTTTCTCAAGTACGGATGTGCACAGCCTGAGCCCAAACTGGCTGCAACCAAAACTGAACTGAGTTGTGGAACAGTTGGGATTTCATTACTGGTGATCTCCTAGACAGAGGCTGTGACAAATAAACCAGAGGGGCCGCCCGTGGCAAAGTGACAGGATGATATGCTATGCTGAAACCTAGGCTATGTCTCCTTTTTGTGCAGCTTAGGCCAAGGGCTCTATCATCTGTTAGTCTGGTTTGATAAGCTCATGTGCCTGGGGTCTCTGACATGGTCTGGTAAGTATATGTTTCTGAACTCCTGATTTAATTTGGTAAGTTCACAGATGGTGGTGGGTTGTTTTGGTTTTTTTTGTTTGTTTGTTTGTTTTGGTTTTTTTTTGCTTTGTTTTGTTTTTTGTTTTTTGTTTTTTTAGAGAAGTCATTTGTCAATCTGTCCTGTGGTTATCCCGGCCAGGGGGTGGCTGTCATTGGCACAAATAAGATGCCTCATTCTCCTATGTTAGCATTTGTACTCAGAATGGAGCAGCTTATCTGCTGATGCTCCATACAAACTGTAGTAACTCAAAGCAAAAGTGGAGTGATTCCAGCACTGGGAACACAGAAACAAGCAGATCCCTCCGGCTCACTGGCTAACCAGCTTAGCTGAATCAGTGAGATCCTGACTTAAAAAGATAGGTGGGGCTGAGCATGGTGATGCATGCCTTTAATCCTAGTACTTAGGAGGCAGAGGCAGGAGGATTTCTATGAATTAGGGCCAGCCTGGTCTACATAGTGAGTTCCAGGACAACCAGAACTATGTAGAAAGACTCTCTTTCAAAACAAACAAACAAAAGCCAGGTGGGCAATACTTGAAGTTCACTTCTGCCTGCCTGAGAACATGATGTGCCTGTGAATTTCCTAAAGTGTATCCAGCTCAAGAAATTTGGATGAAGGTAATAATAAAAATACCATTCCATGGGGGTGAGGGGGTTCCATGGTCAGTCAGGGAAACACTGGATTAAGTGGAGTTATGTGGGCTTCTACTTTGCAGGACTAGTCAGGACCTTGATAAGCCAATGTTCCTTAGAGGGGACAAAGGAGCAACAACACATCAATGTGACCACGGACCCTCTTCTCAAAGTTTCTGATGGGACTTGTTCCTGTTTAATATAGTTTAGAAAGTCCTGCATGGTAAGGTACAGCAGTAAGGGAGGAAATAACCTTGCCTTCTGGGATGCATTTGTCTCCCTGCAGGATCATCTGCAAACACTGGAGATTCATGAGGTTACATGGTACATGGTGACTAGTACTCTCCTGTTGTCACCAGACCTCAGGGGCTCCAAGGTAACTTGAAGAAGATATGAGGGTCTGAGACTCACCTCACCCCAACAACCCATAACTCAATAATGCTCCAAGGGATGAAAATGAAAGCAATATTTTACCTAACCTACTCAGCACTGTGCAGAGTGACCCCAGTCCACAGCATCAGCAGCATGTCCAATATTCCTCATATGGGCCCAAGGTACTAAGCTTGAGTGGGACAGATGAGCTCTGTGTCCTCTGTTTTGCCCACAGATCACTGACTTCCTTTTTCCACTCTTCAATACTTTCTTCAATGTCCCTAAAGGTCAGAGCATATTCCTTAAAACTCAAATCCATAATCCAACAGGCCAGACAGGAAGTTCTTTACTGTACAACTTTGATGGATCAGGGACACCATACATGAAGACTACAATATTTAGAGTTATGTTCTGTGTTCAAGCTCAACTGAGCCCAGCATCTCCCCAGGTTCCTTGGGAGCCAACAACCCCTGACTTTGCCTTCAGGGATCCTTCAGATGGCCATGACCATCATTCTAGGCAGACTCTACCTCAGAGCCTGGAAGTCTAGGGCTTTGTTGATGTCAGGTTAGTGGGAAACCCATCCCCATGCCTGAAGCTTCCCATCAATGAGCCCCACCTTCTACTAGGCTCTGTGAGGCCATTATACATATAGGGCTCAATACTGGAACTTTTGAACTAGATAAACCCAGCCCTTTTCCCAAGAGGAAAATTTGAGGACTTGGCACTACTGGCAGCTAATGAAATCCCAACACTGTACCAAAAACATCTTCTGTGTGGATCTCCCAACCATTACTTCTTTAGAACTGCTGAGCCATCAAGAAGTTTGTAACCATGTGTCTTGTTAACAAGATGGAGGAGAGTGTCCCCTTACTCAGGAGAATGAGAAGCCCAGCTTTGGGTAACAGAACTGCCTGATGCTTGGTAGGTCAAGAATGTCTGACCATCATTAATGTGTTGGGAACCTCTGGAAATTCTTTGTATGCATGGCCTCCCTTAGACCTGACAGTAGCCTGGGGTTTGGCACTGTTACTGAACCCAATTTAAGGATTAGAAAATGGGAGCAAAGCAGGGAGAAGAGGAGGAGATAAAGGGAAAGAAGACGGAAGGAAAAAGAGGGAGAAACAAGGGAGGGACAGAGGAAGGAAAGGAAGAAGGATGGGAGGGAGGGGAAAGAAAGGGAAGGGGGTTTAGCCATAATGCCTGAGATCACAGGGCCAGAAGCCAAGGTTGTCCTGGACTTTTGTGATCCCAGCACATATGTGCCTCTGTTCCTCGGGGGGCTCCTTCTGTGCCACCAGGGCATTTGCCAGAAGCCAGGAATAGTACTAAGAGCCTATCATAGCCTGTCCCCTCAGTGCAGAAGTTGGGGCCAGTCACACAGACACTGGACTTGCACAGGACTAAGGGTTCAGAGGAAGGACACAACAGAGTATGTAGTGGAAAGTTCTTCCATCTTTGCTCTGGGTAAGCTTCTCCCAGGAACTGCTGGGAAGGAAGAATGTCAGCTGTTCTGAGGACAGGGACATTGTAAAGAGGGAAAAAGGGAAAGAGTGGCTGCAAGACATTAAAAAAGAGCCCAATGCTGTGGATATCGCTCTGTGTAAATAAAGTTCTGATTGGCCAGTGGCCAGGCAGGAAGTATAGGCGGGACAAGAGAGAAGAGAATTCTGGGAAGTAGAAGGCTGGGGGGAGACACCGCCAGCCGCTGCCATGAAAAGCAACATGTAAAGACACTGGTAAGCCACAAGCCATGTGGCAAAGTATAGACTAGCAGAAATGGGTTAATTTAAGATAGAAAAGGTAGATAACAAGCAGCCTGCCACGGCCACACAGTTTGTAAGCGATATAAGTTTTTGTGTGCTTTCTTGGTTGGGTCTGAGCGACTGTGGGACTGGTGGGTAAGAGAGATTTGTCCTGACTGGGCCAGGCAGGAAAACTCTAACTACAGCCCAACCCATGTTCAAAGTGGAATACTGACTGGAAAATTCCATTCACATAAAACTTCAAAAAATACAAGCTAATTATATGTCCATAGTTGCCTAGGATGAGAGGACAGTGGGGGCACAAGGAAATTTTAGGGCTTTAGGGTGATCAGTTTATTATCTTAGTGAGGTGATGATGGCATGGGTACCAACACATGTGAAAAAAGAAAAAAAAACACCAAACAATACACTTTACATGCAGCTTTCCTATACAGCTCTTGTGATGGTTACTCTTGACAGGATCTAGAATCACCATGGAAATAAATCTCTGACCAAGTCTGTGAGTGAGTTTTTAGAGTAGGTTAATTGAGATGGGAAGACCCACTATCAATGTGAGCAGCATTCCATGGACTAGAGTCCTGAACTTAATAAAAAGAAAGCAAGCTGAACACTTGTTGTTTGTTTTTACTCTTTTGGGGGGCCCACCACCCAGCTCCCAAATAAATCACACACGGAGGCTTATTCTTAATTATGAATGCCTGGCCTTAGCTTGGCTTGTTTCTTTCCAGCTTTTCTTAAATTATTCCATACGTAAAAACCCCTCTGGGCTTTTACCTTTTTTTACTTCTGTAACTTATTTTCACTCTTACTCCATGGCTTGCTATATATCTGGGTGGCTGACTCCTGAAGTCTTTCTTCTTCTCTGGCCACTTCTTTTTTTCTCCCAGATTTCTCCTTCTATATATTCTCTCTGCTTGCCAGCCCCACTTAGCCTTTCTCCTGCCTTGTTATTGGCCCTTCAGTTTTTTATTAGACCATCAGGTGTTTTAGTCAGGCACAGTAACACAGCTTCATAGAGTTAAACAAATGCAACATAAACAAAAGTAACACAACTTTAAAAAAATTCTCCGCCGGGCGGTGGTGCCACATGCCTGTAATCCCAGCACTTGGGAGGCAGAGCCAGGTGGATCTCTGTGAGTTCGAGGCCAGCCTGGGCTACAGAGGTAGTCCAGGACAGGTTCCAAACTACAGAGGAACCCTGTCTCAAAAAACCAAAACAATAAAATAAAAAAAACATTCTCCAATAAGCACCAGCCTTTGCCTCCCTCTGCTTCTTATGATCAGCTTCCTCATACTCCTATTGCCATGCCTTTTCCACCATGACGGACTGCACCCTCAAACTATACACAAAAATAAACTCCCTTAAACTGCTTTTGTTGGGTATTTTGTTAAAGCAGCAAGAAAGTAACCAGAAAGCTGTTAAAACTGAGTATGGCAAAGGCTGGTATAGCTGAATCCACAGAGGGAGGGATGATAGAACTGGAGGCACAGGAAGGCCAGCCATGCCTGGCACTATAGACCCTGGCACCCTTCCCTCTGGCTTATGGCCAACATCATTCCTAGAAATGCCAAATCAAGTACCACAAGCTGGTTGGCTTCATCAATAGAAATATATCCTCTCCCTTCATCATACAGAAGTCCCCCACCAAGGTGTCAGTGAACTAGTTCTCTCTGAGACTGTGAGAACCTACGGTAGACCTCATTCCTGGCTGCTGGTGGATGCTGGCAATCTGTGGTTCTCATACTATGATGTGAAGAAATATCCCCCAATTTCTGCCTATGTCTTCTCATTTCAGGATGGCCTCATCTCAACTACTTCTACAATGACCCTGTCTCTAGGTAAAGTTACACTGAGCTGCTAGCATTTAGGTCTGATCAGAATGTGATGTGGGATGAGGAACATAATTCAACCCTTCTTAGTTTGGATCTTGGATATTCCCCCAAAGTTCACATGTTGAAGGCTTGGTCCCAATCTGATGGCACTGCTATATGGCAACAGAACCTTTTGGAAGTGGAGCCACAGAAAAGACTAGGGAACAGATTCTGCCCTGTAGCTTCTGGGAGACCCATTCACACTTAGGCTTTAGCCCAGTAAAAGCCACCTCAAACTCCTAACATACAGAACTGAGAAATTATAGATTTGACTTCTTTCAGCCAGTTTATGGTAGTTTATGTAGTAACAGAAAAAAGCAAGAGCAGGCTAAGTGTACACTTTGTCCCTCAGAGGGTGTGGACTCAGACAGTATCTGAGGACAGGACATAAACATGAGATTTCCTGACAGATGTGCTGTGCATCACTCATCAGCAACTCCAGGTGAATTGCCCCTCCTACCTTCCTCTAGAGACCATGATGCATAGGAGACAGGGTTCTTCAAGAAGAGCTGGGATGCTGGGCATCATAGCACACACCTTTAATCCCAGCACTGGGGAGGCAGAGGCAGGTGGATCTCCAAGTTCAAGGTCAGCCTAATCTACAAGCCAAGTTCCAGGACAGCTAGGGCTTCACAGAGAAACCCTGTATCAAAAAAATGAAGAGGAGGAGGAGGAGGAGGAGGAGGAGGAGGAGGAAGAGGAGGAGGAGGACCCTGAAAGCCTCTGGGCCCAGAACTGTTGCTATAGGTGTGTCACTGGGACACAAGCTCAGGGACTCCAGATTAGCAATGATGCTACACTGTTAGAGCCAACAGGAGCCTCACTTCATGACCGCCTCCTGGTATTGCTAAGTGAAAAACCTGAAGGAGAAGACTTTTCTAGGGTTCCAGGAAGGCAGAGGCTGGAGCCAGGATGGGAGCCAAGGTGTCCAGGTGCCAAGATCAGAAGCTAGGGGCCAGGCTGGCCAACACAACTGCCCTCAAAAAGGTCTCAGCCTTGTAGTTCAACAAGCTTCCCTATTACTGACAAAATATCTGATAGAAGTAACTGAAGGGAAGAGAGGTGTATCTTGACTCATGTCCATAGCCGATTATAGCAGAGAAAGCAGGGTCACTGGAGTGGTTCCATCCATGGTGGCAGGAAGCTAGGGGACAGCTTCTTCCATCACAGTGGATCAGGAATCAGAGGGAGGGACCTGCAGCAGAATAGAACTGTAACACTCAAAGCTTGCCCCAAAGGGACAGTGTCTACCACCTAGGTCCCTTATCCCTAATGTAGCCAGAAGATTTCCTGTGTCCCACATGGTCCACAGCCAATCAAACCCAAGTAAACACACAGAGGCTTATATTAACTAAAACTGCTCAGCCATTAGCTCAGGCTTACTACTGACTAGCTCTTACACTTAAACTCAGCCCTTTTCTGTTAATCTATATATTGTCATGTGTTCCATGACTTTACCTGTGTGCCATTACATGGTGCTCCCTGGACAGCAGGCTGGCGTCTCCTGATTTGGCCTTCCTCTTCACAGAATTCTCCTTTTCTGCTTATCCCACCTATACTTCCTGCCTGGCTACTGGCCAATCAGTGTTTTATTAAACCAGTGTACAAAAGCATTATCCCACAGCACCCAAAGGTTCTATTATTTTTCTAAACAATGTCACCAGCTGGGGGCCAAGTGACCAAATACATGAGCCTCTCAGGAACATTTCTCATTTAGCCCATAAACCCACCTAAGCACAGCTCTCAGACCACACAAGAACTGTCCCCTGCACTCACATTGTGGATGCCCAGTTCAGAGCTTCAACCCTACTGACACCCCACTACTAGACAACTCACCCCAAGAAAGCTGCACCTGGCCCCCAACAGTGAGGCAATGACTAAGACTGCCAACTGAACTCCTCTTGGTTCCCAGGGTGGGCTGGAGAAGCTCATTCTGCACTAGGATTCCTTCTCACCCTCCAGCCAAGAGGGAACAGAAGGCACAAATGAAGTCCTGGCTACCTAGCCATTTGCACAGGCATGGCACCCAGGAAAGGTGGAAGGAAAAAGCAATCTCACACAGAGCCTGAGACCCAAATTCCTGGTTAGAAGTTTTTCTGGGTGTTAGGAAACTAATGCATTTTTTCCAAATGCATTTTCAAATTTACTAATGCATTTTTCCCCAGATGCATTCATCAGTAGGATCCTTCCTCTTTAGTGGAATGATATGGCCACATGTGCTGTGGTCAACTGGAAAGGACACAGAGGCAATCACACAATGAATCAGCTTTTAACCACTACATCATTCAAGGGAAGAAAGTAATTTTACCAAAATGTTAAAGGACTTTTAAATGCAGCCTCATTACTAGCATCAGAGACCAAGGTATAACAGGAATGAATCCCAGAGAATCAGTCCAGTCAACTCTTTCATACAAAGACCCTGGAGCATACAAAGCATCACTTAAGAAAGCTTCTACTTCCTTTCTTCCAAGCACCTAGGATGTTTTCCTCATTTTACATACCCCAGCACTGTGCATCAAGGAATGCAATGCTTATGTCCAATCAAAATCAAATGCCCAAGTCTAGTTATTCCAGAAAGACAGCCCATAAAATACATTCCAACAGCAACTGTGACTAGAAACTTACACGGCAATAAATGTGGATTACATCTCCAAGCTTAACACTCAGCAGCATTTATGAGACAATCTGTCACACTTCTGAGCTAAATGGAAAACAAGCTCTTTTACAAGCTTGTTCTAGGCTGGGGGTGTAGCTCAGCTATTAGAGTGTTTGCCTATCATGCATGGCTATTTCAGGAACTCTTTCCCTGGGGAGACATACACAAACATCTATCCCCTCACTATAGGAGGGTTCCAAGCCAAAGAACAATTGTACCAAAGTCCAACTCCGAGAACCAATGAGTTTATTGGGTTTGCTTATGAAATGTAAGAGAGGGTCACTTACAGAAGTGTGAAAGATGAAGGAGAATCAGAAGCTCAAGATCATCCCTGATCATGATGCCAGCCTAAGCTACATGGGACCCTGTCTCAAAACAAAACTGAAGTTTATCCCATGAGCATTCAAAAGACTCTTCTCTTACCAGCCCACTCATGTGAAATGTTCCAAAAGGTTGGGTTGTTTTTTTTTCTATAGTGAAATCTGTACCTCTTAGAAGATAAATTACACCTGAGAAGTTGACTTGGAATTTGCTCATGAGCCTATCCCTAAAATTAAAGTAACCCACCATATATCCACACAAAAGTGATAAAATAGGCTCTTACCAAAACAATGACTCCCCTAGGAGTCCTCATTATTAAAATCAATATAAAGGGCTTTGATATGGTTTGAATTCAAAATGCACCCCCCAGGGTTATGTGTAGAGGCCTGGGTCCCCAGATAGTGGCACTACATTGGCAAGTTCTGGAAGCTTTAGGAAGTAGAGCCTGGATGGAAGAAATGGGTCATTAGAGGGAAATCCTCAGGGGTTGTCCCTAGCCACCTCCTGTCTCAAGATCTCTGACTCTTGTCCACCATTGAATAAGAACTTCCCCTACTCTCTGCTCCTATCATTATGATGATATTCTGTCAAGTACACCTTGTCACAGTTACAAAGAAAACAACTAATACAGTGTGTGTGTGTGTGTGTGTGTGTGTGTGTGTGTGTGTGTGTGTACTGAATCCAGGGCTTCATATATGCTGAGCATGCTCTCTATCACTGAGCTAGACCCCCAACACCACAATGAAATAAATACACCAGAACAAAAAGAATGAGAAACAGCTGGAACATTTTAGAAGCTGGTGTGATTGAGAACACCTGAAAAGAAGCTGTGTCTGCAGAGCCTGATTGACTGATTAGAACTGCAGTATTGTGGAGTGGTTGGAATGTTGTAGGATTACAGGTATGGTCTGCTGTGGATATCACTCTGTATAAATAAAATTCTGATTGGCCAGTGGCCAGGCAGGAAGTATAGGCGGGACAAGAGAGAAGAGAATTCTGGGAAGTGGAAGGCTGGGGAGAGACACTGCCAGCCGCTGCCATGAGAAGCAACATGTAAAGACACTGGTAAGCCACAAGTCATGTGACAAAGTATAGACTAACAGAAATGGGTTAATTTAAGATAGAAGAAATAGATAACAAGAAGCCTGCCATGGCCATACAGTTTGTAAGCAATATAAGTTTCTGTGTGTTTACTCGGTTGGTTCTGAGCGTCTATGGGCCTGGCTATGGGTGAGAGAGATTTGTCCTGACTGTGGGCCAGGCAGGAAAACTCTATCTACAACATCCTGTTTATGTAATGCTGGAGATGAAACCTGGGGTCTCAGACATGCTAGGCAAGTACTCTATCAACTGAGTTACATCCCCAGACCCTCAATATGTACCTTTAGACAAATTTCTGAATCTTTTTCTTTTTAAGCATAAAATCTTGAGAAGTAAAACATGTTTCCAGGAAGTGAGGTGGAAGTAAATCTTTGTGACCTTGGCTTAAGCAAAGATTTCATGTTGGAGACAAGGAAGAGCAGTACCTTCCCAGCTTATGTGTCTTCTTCCCATTCAGTTTGGAGCAAAGTTAGGGAAAGGAAAATCCTTGACCTTGTCAATCCCACTGGAGCCTGAAGATCTGAGTGATGGACACCAGGGGGCACCCTCAGTCAGTGTGTCCTGGCCTGAAGGTGCAGCTCCCAGGCTGCAGCATCTTCTGGCAGCAGGGCCCAGTCACCTGGAGAGGTTAGCAATGAGAAGCAAAGGTCAAGGGCACTGTCCTGCCTGTCTAGTTGTCGTTGTTAGCACTAGCATTTCCATCTGCACATGGAGAACCCCCACCTCCAACTACTGATGATCCAAGTGAGGCACAGGTCAGGGGCCTCACTGGAGGTCTCCCAGTAAATCACCACAGCTCTTGAGCCTGCAATTCCACCCCTTTCTGCAGGCACTTCCTTTTATCTCCATTTTAGATGGCTGCAGGAGATACTTACAGATTTAAGTATTGACCTAGGAAGTCAACAGTGTGCTCTTCTAGGGAGAAGCAAGGCACAGCCCATCAAATGGAACCCTGGCTACATGGTGTTGTGGGTGCCTTAAGGGGGAGATGCCCTAACTGACCCTGGCATGTACAAATGTGGAAGTCGGTATCACTATTCCATGTTACTTTGAAGACATGTGCCAGGCAGCCCTCTATAAGCACCTTGGAAACTCCATAGCGCTTTGCAAGCTTGTGCTAAGCCTCCTATTTGGTTTCTAGAAGGGGCAAGAAGAAACCCCTAAGACCTTAAAGAGGAAATTCAGACCAAAAGAGGTGTTGCTCCAGCTATAGTCTTTTTCCTCTAGATGCCTAGTGTGGGCTCACCTGCTGATGCATCTGGATGATTCAGCTTTCTATGTCTGCTTGGAAATGAGGGCTTTGCCTTGGCAAAGAACAAGCTGAAAACACAATGACAATTCTGCTGTCCCTGTCCCAGAGAGTTTCTAAGCTAAGACTGTAAGGAGCCATGGGACTGGCTACCTAGCCCAAGAATAGGCATGCAGAAGTTTGGGTTCTGAATTCCATTCATGGTTGGGAACATCTGCCAAGGACATGAGCCCTGCATCCTGGCAACACTACCACCAAAAAGCCAAAACCTGGTATAATATTTCCCTTCTCTGAGCTCCAGCTCTGTCCCAGATAGGGAGAAGATAGTGAGATAGTAAGATGCCATGAAAGCCTAATGACCTGAGCTTAATACCTGGAATCCACAGTGAAAGGAGACAACCAATTCCTGAAAGATGTCTTCTGACCACCATATACACATACTCTGGCGCATGCATACATAGACCCAGTCTCTCTCTCTCTCTCTCTCTCTCTCTCTCTCTCTCTCTCTCTCTCTCTCATGTTTTTTAAAAAAGAGGATAGTGGGGCTGGAGTGATGGTTCAGGAGTCAAGATCACTTATTGCTCTTGCAGAGGACCCAAGTTCAGTTCCTAACACCAATGTGGATGCTAAGAACCATCTGTAACTCTCATCTGATGCCCTCTCCTGGCACTGCATGCTTGTGGTACAGATACACATGCAGGCAAAAGCACCCAAATATATAAAAATAAATAATTTTTTAAAGAGGATAGCATTCCAAGTGTGGTGATACACTACACCTTTAATTCCAGCACTTAGGAGGCAGAAGCAGGCAGATCTCTCTGAGATCCAGGACAGCCAGAACTACATAGAGAAATCATGTCTTTTAAGAAAAAAAAAGAGGATAGCAATCCAAATTAGACATGAGTCAAATAAGACAATTCCGAGAAGTTGGGTTAGGTTTACAACAATAACAGAGCTGTTGCTCAAATCTATAAGAATGTGTAAACCACAAAGACATGAGCAAGCACTATTCACAATAACTGAGAAATGGAAGCAGCTAAATGTCCATCAACAGAGGAATGGATAATGAAAATGTGGTGCATGTACTCAATGGAAATTTTTCTGGCTGAAAAGAAGGAAATCATGACATTTGGAGAGAAATGGATCGAGTGATTGATTTCTGCTACAAGCAGCCTCTTCACAAATTTGCTCTAGTGGCAGGTCCCCGTCCCTGCAGGCCCCTCTAAGGTATATTCTAAATTCCAGGTGGTACTGGTCTGGGAGAGAGTGGACCATGCCCAGCAGCCTTAGCTGATATCTTCTGAGAGATCTTAATCTGCCTAGTCATGGCTCACACAAGTCTCTCACTCTCCATATCCTCAAGTCATCAGCACTAATCCTGTGCTAGGGTTCCTCTTATTGTTAATGACATGTGAAGCAAGATCATTTGTTGTCAACAAGGGCTGTCCTGACCATGTGAGCAGTTGTTAAACTGCTTCAACCTACAACAGGCCAGTAGTAATCCGTTCACTTCCCTGACAACCATGACACCATCTCTAACTACCCCCAGGACGAAGGAATAAAGTTGTTATTGATTGAGAATCGGTCCTAAAAATGTGATACCTCTTGTTTGTCTTTACACCTGGATGCACCGTGATTCAGTCTCTTGGGCATACTGACGTTAGCTCACACCTGATCAGCTCTTCTCTGACTACTCTGGAAACTCCTTCCCCATCACTAAGCAGTTCAGAGACCCCAGAGTTCTGTAAGAACCATGGACACCAGCTTCATGAAGGTGGCCAGTACATTAGAAGTGATATGCCTGCTTTAATGTGTATGAATGCATCTGATGCAGCAAGCACACTCAGAGGAACAGGTGGGGACAAGGGACCTCCACCTGGTCATAGATGAGTTTCACCTTCAAATTCTCTGGTGCAGTATGAATATGTCCCCAAAATTCATGTGTTAAAACTCAAGGCCCCAGTTTGGAGTTGAGAGAAAAATATTTTAAGGATATCTAGGTAAAAACTTCTGCTCTTGTGGAAGGATTAATACATCATTCATGCCATTAATGGTAGGAGAGAGTTAACAATGAAGAGTGGACTCATGGGGAGGGGATGAGTGCCCCTTCTCTCATTGCATGTCTGGGTCTCTAAGTTGGACTAGAAAAGACCTACCTTGGTCTGACCTAAACGTGAGCTATTTACCCAGCTACCTTTCTGTGCCTTGGTTTCCTTACTGACTCAATAGGGATAATAACAGTTTCTATTCCCTGGGATCATTCTTAGAATTAAATGGCATTCATGCTGCTAAAGCACTGAGCACAATTTCTGGCACACTATCAATCTCCTCAGCTACTGTTACAAAGTTGTGTGGTTGTTGTTTTAACAAGTTACCTCAAAGGTTTTTCTAGCTTCACACACACACACAGGGCATCTAAGCAACTGAAGTTAATGCTTCAAAGCCATTTTCCTATGTGTGCTTGGAATACTGTTTAAAAAGACCAAAGAACAAAAACACACCATCACTTCAGCATCACTACTACCACCTAAAAGGCCTGGGGGTGGGGGTGGGGGGGCTGAGCCTAATGAGAAGATCATTTCATTGGACTGCACATGTCCTAGAGTCTTAGAAGCCAAACACAAAACTTGTGCTGCAACCAACTTGAGGAAGTATATTTGAACTAAATCGGGTTTTACCTCCTTCTGCACAAGGAGAATCATCTCTAAACTGAAACACCATAAAGCAAATCTGGCCTCCAATCTGAAGCAAGGCATGGCTAGGAGGGGCTGGGGCAGCTGGGGTGAGACCAGAGACAACCAGAGTTAGCTCTGGTGACAGGGTACCTCATATCTGGGAAGGGAGCTTGGAAGTCACCAAGGTCATGTCATGGCCTACACTCTTCAGATACCCCACAGCACTTTCTCTCACTCCTACGGTGGATCTTGAGTCCTTTCCTTCTTACCCCTGGAAAACCAACCTGAAGATTCTGAACGAGGCAAAGAAGGGCTTTATTCCATTTTTCAGACATGGAAACTGAGACTCAGGAAGGCCACGTAACTCCCCAGCAGCTGAGGCAAATCTCTCCACTATTCCATGCTGTCTCCCAGCCAAGCTGACATCATCCAGCAGGTGACAGGCTGTCAGTTCCAGAGAATTAAAGGGGGCTCTTGCTCAACAGCAGCAATGTTCACATGAAAGGCTCCTGTCCACCTTTAAGCTGCCTCTTTAGCCACAAATGCTGAGGTGCCAGGACTTCGGGCCTGAGGCAGCCCAGCCACAGCTCCCAAATCCTTTCTTCAAGAAGCCAAGGAGGAAACGGCAGGACTGTTTCCATATGCTTGGTTACAGATCCCAACTCCAAGCACCTGCCTCTATCTGGGAACTTGCACACTATTATGGACTGAAACATGTCCACCAAAGTTCTTATGTTGAAGTTCCTGATCCCCAACTCTCCAAACTGGAAACAGGATCTTTAAAGATGCTTTAATGAGGTCATTGAGGTAGGACCTAATCCAATCAATATAACTGGAGTTCTTGTAAGTTTGGGGAAGATTCTGGGAAATAACAGACTAGGAAGCAACAGTTGTCTGTCTTCTCCACCTAGAGAACCTTTCATTCAGAATCTGTCTGATCTAACTATTTAGGATCTCTGTTGCCACTTCCAATGTAAATTACAGTTGATTTAAATCAGTCTTGGTTCTCAGTGCAGTAGCTACTGCCTTACTTGGTGGGGACCCCCAGCAAGATGGAAGGCAACAGTTCACTTATTCTGGGAGTGAGCCGTACATAGTTTGTGAGAGTCAGGACAGGCAAATATGAGCCATCCTTCAAGTCTCAGAGATCCGTGCTCTGATACTGGGGGCCTCTCCTGGTCACAGAGTTGTAGATGAAGGGCAGACAGCCATTGTTGTCTACTGCAAGCCCCTCCCTCTGACTAAAGTGACTTCCAGGGGACTTAAAGGGACAATAGTTTCTCCTTTATTTTCCCGTTTCCCCTTTGCTATCCATACATGAGAGACTAGGACATTCAAAAGCAAACATGTGTCTGGAGAAACTTAGAAAGTAACCACACATGCTCAAGAAAAGCTCTGAGGAAGCCTAGATTTATGACTCAAACTGATCCTTGGAACCAAAGCGTCAATTGAAAAAGTATAAATTATGGTAAAGAGCAAACCCTGGGAAGGGACGAATTTGATTTCTAGAGTTATTACATTAAAGAGGTTGGGGCTAGAGAGGTGACTCAGAAGTTAAGAGCACTTGCTCTTGCAGAGGATCTGGGTTCAGTCCCCAGCACCCACATGGTTGCTCACAGCTATCAGTTGCAGAGGACCTGTCACCATCTTCTGGCCTCCAAAAACACTGCACACATGAGGTACATACATTCATGCAGTCAAAACACTTATACACATGATATCAATTTTTACAATTGTTTTCAAAGAGTTCAGTTTTCAGGGGAAAAGTCACAAACCAGTCATGGTGACTAGTTTAGATAGGATCAGGCAGTTCAAGGTCAGTCTGGGCCACAGAGTGAATTTTCCCTTTTCCCTTTTTTCCCTTTTTTTTTTTTTTTAGCTGAGGATTGAACCCAGGGCCTTGTGCTTGCTAGGCAAGTGCTCTACCACTGAGCTAAATCCCCAGCACCCCTTTTTTCCCTTTTAGGATCTATATATTAAAGTCAGGGACCTACATTTTATTTTCTACACAATGTAAGAAACTAATAGGCTTGAAAACAGTTATTAGTTAATGTTTGGGGTCATGTAATATATAAAGATAGAATTTTAACATACTATTTCTATTTTTTAGTAAGTTGGTATATGTATATTTTTATTGTTTGATTGCTCTCACCTGTTGTGCAGGTATACATGCAGACAACTGTATACATAACAAATAAATCTTTAAATATATATATATATATATAAAACGAAAGTAAGAAATTTTCCACATTTGTAGAAATTAAACAACATGGTTTTTTTTCTTTTAAGATCTAAGGATACACCTAGGCCCTCAAGAATGATACCCAAAAACTTCATTCCACTAAGCTATATCCCAGTCCTAAATAACAAACTCTATTTTTTTCTAAAGATTTATTTATTTAGTATACAGAAGAGGGCGCCAGATCTCATTACAGATGGTTGTGATCCACCATATGGTTGCTGGGAATTGAACTCAGGACCTCTGAAAGAACAGTCGGTGCTCTTAACCTCTGAGCCATCTCTCCAGCCCAAAACAAGTGGACAGGGGAAAAAAAATTACCCGGGCAGTGGTGATGCACACCTTTAATTCCAGATCTTTGTGAATTTGAGGCTAGCCTGGTCTACAGAGAAACCCTGTCTTGAAAAAAAAAAAAAAAGCACTCACAGGGAAGTTAGAAAGTGCTTAGAGAAAAATGAAGAAAAAAGAAAGGAATTATATAATTATACACACACACACACACACACACACACACACACACATACAAGAGAGAAAGAGAGAGAGAGAGACAGAGAGAGAGAGAGAGAGAGAGAGAGATCTAATCAATGACATAACTTCATAAACTCAAGGATTAGGGGAAAAAAGAACAAACTCAATACTAGCAGAAGGAAGAAAATAATGATTAGAAATTAGGTCAGAATAAATATTAAAAAAATGAAAATAAAAGTCAATCTTTGAAAAGATCAATAAAATTGATAAACCTAAAGCAGACAGGCAAGGAAAAAAATGGAGGAAAAAAAGGCCTCTTAGAAGAAAGCAGGGTGAAAGCTTTGTGACACTGGACTAAACAATGATTTCTTGAATGAAACAAAAGCATCAGAACAACAAAAAATAAAACTAGACTAACTGGATTTTATGAAAATTAAAAATGTCTGTTTGGGCTGAGGCAATGGCTCCATGAGTAAACTCTTGCTGCACAAGCATGAGGACCCAAATTCAGATCCCCTGTATCCATGTAAAACAGCTAAGCATGGCTGCAAATACCTGTAACCCCAGCACAAAGGGTGGGTGAAGACAGAGAGACAGGATGATGGCTAGGCTTGCTGGCCAGCAGGACTAGAAAAACAGTGAGCTCCAGGTTCAGTAAGAGGAAATGCAAATCAAAATGACTCTGAGATACCACCTTATACCTGTCAGAATGGCTAAGATAAAAAACACTGAAGACAGCTTATGCTGGAGAGGATGCGGAGCAAGGGGAACTCTCCTCCATTGCTGGTGGGAATGCAAGCTTGTACAGCCACTTTGGAAATCAATATGGTGCTTCCTTAGAAAACTGGGAATCCATCTCCCCCAAGACAGGGTGGGAGGACAGGGGAACCCATGGCTGATGTGTAAAATTAAATTAAATTTAAAAAAATAAATAAATAAATGATAGAGAAAAAAGAAAACAATATATTTGTCAAATGGAAATAAAAAAATAAAAAATAAATAAAAATAAAAATGGAAAAAAAAGAGATCCTGTCTGGGGCACAGGGGAGAAGTTGGAGGGGAGAGAATGGGGAGGTGATCAAAACACACTATATGCATGTAAGAAACAATAAAAAGAAAACAAATAAAGAACCTGTCTGAAGGGAATAAGATAAAGAGCAATAGAGGAAGATAACCAATATCTCCCCTAGCCTCCATCTGGGTGTATCCCTGCACACATGTTTATGCATCAAAAGATGGTATCAACAAAGCAAAATATCAACATATGTAATGGAGGAAAGTATTTGTCAACTATATATCTAACAATAAATGTATATCCAAATTATCTAGGAAACTTCTAAAATTCAACAAAACCTTGGTTCAAAATGGACAAAGGACTTGAATAGATATTTCTTCCATGAAGCCTAAATGAGCCTTCCTGGTGGACCGTGCCCACACCTGCTATAAGGATCACCTACTAGAAAATCATTAGCATATCCTATGTGACTCCATAGTTGGGAGAGGACTCTAGGAAGTTTACACCTGGTTTCTTCTGCACTTCATCCCACATCCTTTTGTCTTTGCTATTCTTCTTTGTATCCTTTTGCTATAATAAATCCAAGCCATGGATGTGACTCTATGTTGAGTCCTGTGAGTCCTTGTAGTAAATCACCAAATCTGAAAGAGTATTTGACAAACAATGTACCCACTCACCACCACCTTCACACACTCAAACACAGTCCCCCTACCATGGTCCACTCATTGTGAGAATGTTCTTCTCACAGTATGAGCCCAGAGCTTTATCCCAGCAACAGTTCCACATAACAAGCACAGGAGCCACCTGGATAGCTTCCCTACCAGGCAGGCTCTCAGAGCCCTCCTATACCTTGGATTCAGTGGAACAGAGGTCAGCTCAGGCTACAAAACTGTTAATTGATCCCTCTGAGGGCTTTGGTACTTAGTCAGGCTTGGGGACATCAAGTTAAAGCAAGACTTCTTACATCTAGAATCTCGACTGCTGAGGTTTGACACAGTAATTTAGACAATGACTGAAGAGCTCTTTGGTATGTCCTCTTCCCAGGACTCTGTGTCCTTCCACCACCAGTGAAAGGGCATGGTCTACACTTGAGGTTCTTAGTGGTTTTGGTAGTTATGGTCCCTTCAAGAATCCTGATGAGCTGGGCGGTGGTGGCACATGCACTCGGGAGGCAGAGTCGGGTAGCTCTCTATGAGTTTGAGGCCACCCTGGTCTACAGAGTGAGATCCAGGACAGGCACCAAAACAACATGAAGAAACCCTGTCTCGAGAAACAAAAAAACAAAAAACAAAAAAAATCTGATGAAAGTAATGTATGCTTTCCCTAGAGAACACACACACACACACACACACACACACACACACACACACTTTTACCTACAACCTAGATGACTCCATTATTCCCACATGTAGATCCTGTGTTTCATTCAGCGATAAGGTCCTCCAAGTCTCACACTGTACAACTCTATCAACAGCCCAACTGGGCCATGAGATGAGCTCTGCCACCTCAAACCCTTCACCTCATCAGTCTTGTTTGCACCAGTCTTTTAATATCTGTAAAATTACAAAGACCAAGACTAATTTTCTCTCTGCAGCACAGAGAGAGATAGAGGGTTGCATCAAGTACAGTTATTAAATTTCCATATTTAGATGTGCAAAACCAGACTCCTCTTGGGTCCTTGGAAGCCATTCCATTCCCAATAATTAGATCAGCAGCTGTGGCCTTAATTCTTCACATTTTCACTAAGGTGGGCTAGAGGCTAAGTGAAGTCCTGGTTCAAAGGAGGTGGAGGCCCCAGTGGATTGTAGAGTGGGAGTTAAGGCCCTCTTTCAGGCTCTGCCCTGAGACATCCACAAATGCATGCAAAAAGGCATCAGACCAAATGAGATGTCACCTCCCTCTGAAGCTCTTCCTAGCCTCCGAGGCACACTGAACCCTTTGATCACCTACAGCACTGACAGTCTGGCTATTACAATGGCTTCTGGTAGGATACTTGTCTGCCTCCCCTGAATATGAGCAACCCAAGATCCAAGTCATATGTTCATTCCCATCAAATTCCCAATAACCATATAGTGAAGGGGAACAGATCAGCCTCAAGTGCTGCATGCTCTTCTCTAATATCCCAGCTCCTCTCAGTTGCCAGAGAAGCCTTGGCCAACTCTGGTCAGCCCCATAAGATTGGCTGATGGCTGGAACTTAAGTCAGACTGGCTAAGGTCAGTCCTGAGAATTTGGCTGAGGATGTCCAAGGAGAGGCATTTCCTTCCCACAGGCCATGAAGCTGATTGATGGGCATCTGAAAGTGCAGGTGACTATCACTAATGAATGTAGCTAGAGTTTTCCTGGTCCTGCCTGGCCCAGGTCAGGACAAATCTCTCTTACCCGCCAGTCCCACAGCTGCTCAGACCCAACCGAGTAAACACACGAAGACTTATATTACTTATATACTGTATGGCCGTGGCAGGCTTCTTCTTATCTAATTCTTTTATCTTAAATTAACCCATTTCTATTTATCTATAAGCTGCCACGTGGCTCGTGGCTTACAGGTATCTTAACATGTTGCTTCTCATAACTGCGGCTGACAGCCGTCTCTCTGCCTCAGCCTTCCTCTTCCCCAAATTCTCTTCTCTGCTTGTCCCGCCTATACTTCCTGCCTGGCTACTGGCCAATCAGTGTTTTATTTATTAACCAATCAAAGCAACACATTTAACATACAGAACATCCCACAGCAAATGAAGGACTAGATGGAGCATGAGCTCAGGCCAACTTAAGAGACAGCAGAGCTGAGAGATGGAGAGAGAGGCAACGTCCTAATGGTCTTGGAGACTCTGGAATCAGCCATGCCCGCAGCCAGTGCCAGATTCCAGTTTCACCAATCAATTTATTTTTTGTTTGGACTAGTTTCAAGCAACTTTCTGTCACTTATAACCATGAGTCTTAGATAAGCCCCAGATTTCCCCAGTTACTCTTCATGTCATAATGAATATACTCTGGGCATGAGGACAATGGTGACTTGTTCAGGGTCATAGAGCAGCTAAAAGTTAGATTACTAGACATTCTCAGACAATTCTCCTCTACCTGGGGATCAGCACTAGAAGAAACCAAAAGCTCAATCAGCAACACCCCATCTGGCAGGATCCAGGCCCCAGAGGCGCAAAGAGAGTCCTGACTGCTTCAGCTCAAAAGGAGTTTTCTATTCTGAATGCTATTCAGAGTCAGTGGAGAAACTAGGAGGAAAGCTAAAGGTAAGAAGCTCAAGGTATCCTCTCCATTGTGTCCATTCACTCTGTACTGTTGCTGCTGCTATTGGAATCAGCCTCAAGTTCTAACACTCAGGTGTCTCTAGGCTAGTTACCATAGTACACATTGACAGTGCATCTGATACCCTTGGATCCTCACCCCAGCCTGGAAGGGGTAGTTTACCTCAGGAACGGTAACTGTCTTAGATGGGATGACTGTTGCTGTGATGAAATATCAAGACTGGAGCTGTGGGATGTTTTGTATGTCAAATGTGTTGCTCCGATTGGTTAAAATAAATAAAGTGCTGATTGGCCAGTAGCCAGACAGGAAGGATAGGGTAGGTGGGACAAGGAAGAGGAGAAGGCTGGGAACAGGAAGGCTGAGGAGAGAGACACTGCCAGCTGCCACCATGACAAGCAACATGTAAAGACACTGGTAAGCCACAAGCCATGTGGCAAAGTATATGGGTTAATTTAAGATAGAAGTAGATAACAAGAAGCCTGCCATGGCCATACAGTTTGTAAGCAATATAAGTTTCTGTGTGTTTACTTGGTTGGGTCTGAGCATCTATGGGCCTGGCTATGGGTGAGAGAGATTTGTCCTGACTGTGGGCCAGGCAGGAAAACTCTAACTACAAATGGTGGCCAACATGTTGGCAAGAGTTTCCACCTAAAACCTGACAAAAAAAGATTCTAAAACAGGGCTAAAAACAGCTTCCTAGTTGTCTCTCTCAAGTTAGCGGCAGCCTGCCAGTTTGAGCTACTATGGAGGTTCCTGGTGTATGCCTCTGACCTGCAGTGTGGTGGGAATGAGGAGTCTACAAGTGGCATTTTACAGACTGGAAGGAAAAGGTTTATTTGGTTTATGCTTCCACATCCACAGTCCATCACTGAAGGAGGAAGTCAAGACAGGAAGTCAAACAGGGTGAGAGAATCTAGAAACAAGAGCTGATACAGAGGCCATGGAGGCATATTGGCTTGCTCACCATGGCTTTGCTTATTCTCCTTTCTTATGGAACCTACGACCACCAGACCAGGGATGGCACACACCCACAATAATTTGGGCCCTCCTGCATTAATCACTAGTTAATAAAATGCTCCCCAGGCTTTTCTATAGCCCAATATTATGGAGGTATTTTCTCATTTGGGGTTCTCTCCCCTCAGATGACTCTCACCTGTATCAAGTTGACATAAAATGAGCCTTCACAGTAACTGTGGATGGTGTGGAACCTAGGACCTGTATTTATAGTGCTGAATGTTGTTGAACAATCCTAGGAACAATCTCCTTCAGTTTGGAACTAACTTTTTGCAGAGTTATTGTTAGTAGTTTTACTGTACTGATGCTTGTGAATCTAGTCTGTACATGTCAGTTCTTTATTACTTAATAAGTATATTAGCCACTTTTGCATTGCTGTGACCAAACTATATGATATGAACAACTTAAGACAAGAGAGGCTCATTTGGACTCACCATTTCAGTTCATCACAGTAGGAATGGTATTGTGGAGCAACTCATTCCACAGCATCAGGACTATGTGGCAGAGTCCCCTCACAGCATGATGGACCAGGGAACAAAGAAGATAACAAGAATCAGAACTTTCAAAGGCCCAGCCTTACTGATCGACTTTCACCAGCCAAGCTCTACTTCCTGTAGGTTTCACAGCCCCTGGAGAGGCACTACCAGCTGGGGACAAAGCATTCAAAGCACGAACCTAAGGAAGATGTTTCACATCCGAATAGTATCATTGGCTCTTGCTTTGGACTAGTACGTAATCCATTTTTATAAATGTTCCATGTACAGTCGAAAAATATGTAGTTAAATGACAATCAGCATAAGGCTTCTCTACATAACCACCTAATTGAGCTTTTACCCACAAAGCAATCTCACTGGCCCTTCTTTTCTGTATATTTTATAAAAAGTTTTATATCCTTGGTGCCTTGAAGCAAATTTTTTTTCTGAATCTCATTAGTTTTGAAAGTATTGTCTACATTTATTCATTTATGCCCTCCAAGAATGGGCCTGCTGTGTTCATCAGTGTTACACCCATAGGTCACACAATATCATGCCTCTGGGGTATGAGAAAGGGGTAGCAGCCAGCAGCACCTAAAGCTTGTCTTTCTGAGAACATTTGTTGCCTGCAGCTTCAAGCCTTAAGCCCACATTCTGGGTACCACACAAAGTGTTACAACTTTATTCAAATCATCATCAAGACAATCCTGCTAAGATATATATTTCCCCATCCAAAACCAGTGCTGCACACTTTCTCTACTAAAATGGCTAATAAAATGTAATCTTTTGATGTTAATATTCAAATGAAAACAAACATGTGATTTTAAAATATTTATAAAGAAACCAGATAAAAATGCTTGTTACAAATGTGTAGAAAGTGAGGGTTAACAGGCTTATAGAAAGCAGCTTCCTCTTCTGCTTAAAGAAGTTCAGCCAGGTGTGGTGGCCATGCTTTTACTTTAATCTCAGCACTCAGGAGGCAGACGCAGGTGATCTCATATGAGGTTGAGACCAGCCTCGTCTTCAGGGTGATCAGCCAGGGCTACACAGTGAGAGCCTGTCTCAAATAAAACAAAACACGGCCAATGGAGCCACCTGTTCAAGGCAGCAACAAATCCTGCATTACTGTGGCCTCCTTCTCAGCCTCCCACAGACAGCCTTATCTGTGGGGTCATACCCCGAGAAAAGTGGCCACAGCTGGGCTCATTTGAGTAGATCCCAACATGGAGAGAGTGCTGAAGGATGCAATGATTTTGCAGGTGTGTGTGATTATCTGAAAATTATTCCATTTTCCTTTAGTCTTTTTCTAGAAGTGAAAGACTTCCACAGGTCAAATTCAAATCTCTGAAACTGGGTTCTCATTACTTCATGTGAAACCAAGCTGAAATGGAGACCCCTCTGTAGCAGGAATATTAAATGGTCTTATTAATAAAATCAAACCTGAGGCCAGTTGTTGGGGTGAACACTGGAAGATCAGAGAAGCAGAACAAGCCACAGCTACCTCACCAGTTCCTCAGCTGATCCTGTTTCCTCAGACTGGAAGCCTCTGTGTTCTCATCCAAATGAATCTCAGCTGAACTGTGCTGCTCCAAAGCCTAAAAGCTTAACCAGACAAATGCTTCTAGTTTCTGGCCCTCACGCCTTATATACCTTTCTGCTTTCTATCATCACTCCCTGGGATTAAAGCCATGAGTCACCATGCTTGGCTGTATCCTTGAACAGATGGATTTCTGCCTCTGGAATGCTAGGATTAAGGCGTGTGCTACCACTGCCTATCCTCATGTTTAATATTGTGACTGTTCTGTCTCTGACCCCAGATAAGTTTATTAGGGTGCACAATATTCTGGGGAACACAATACCACCACACCTCTCAGCACAGCCAACTCTGTGTCTTCTCTTTTCTCTACAGTGCTAGGTACTGACTACAAGGCCTGTGCCCACTGGTTAAGTGCTCGCAGCCCAGCCCTTTGAAGGTGTCCTCTGATCCTGGGATTTTCAGCCTTCTATTTGTTCCCACACTCCATTCTGCAGCCCCCAGACTTCATCACCCAACAGACATTTGTTAGAAGATACTCAAAAGCCAGATTGGTACCAAGAGTCCCTCCTGCCAAAGGTCCCAACAAGGAGCATCAGCTCTACCTGTGACAACCAGGTAGCAAGGGCAAAGTCCTTGAGGACTAAGAAAAGAAAGTGACCAGTTCTATTATGTATGTGAAAATAGGGGAAGTTACTGGGATCATTTAAGCTGAGCTTTAAAAGGCAACAAGGGAGCTGGGTGGTGGTGGCACACACCTTTAATCTCAGCATTTGGGAGGCAGAGGCAGGCATATCTCTGAGTTTGAGGCCAGCTTGGTCTACAGAGTGAGTTCCAGGATAGCCAGAGCTATGCAGAGAAACCCTATTTTGAAAAGCCAAATAAAAATAAAATAAAATAAAAGGCCACAAGGAGGAAGGGAAGAATATTTATAGCAACTGAAACAGTTTGTGTGAAGGCAAAAATATGTGAGTGTGCACAATGGACAGACGATAGGGGGAGATACAACACCCTTTTAGTATCCAACCACTATCATGGTCCTAGCAGGACCAGAAAAGGGCACAGGAATCCATTGGAATGGAAGCTTACTCCAAAGAGCCTCAGTCCTTCCTTAAGATTCAGAAACTCAAGATTCTGAAGCCCCAAGCAAGGTTCACCAAAAAGGACAGACATTCCTATAGTTGGAGTTTTCCTGGTCCTGCCTGCCCTTGGTCAGTATGCTCCTGGCAGCACCGATTTACTTCAGAGAGGAGGATGGGCATCAAAGACACTCCATATAAAGTTTATCTTCACTTTGGCAAAAATCGCCATTTGGACAAAAAACCGTTCTTGCCTAAACTGCTTGATCGACTAGACATACAGGACCCATGGAAAGGTGGCCACTAAACTTTGCTTGACAAAATGGTCCTTCAGGTTCCTGCTTCACAGAGAAAACTGCCAGACATTCTACAGGATACAAAAAACAAAACAAAACAACAACAAAAAACCCAAACAAACAAACAAACAAAAAAACTAAGAGATTCCAGACCCGTGGGCTAAAGACAGATGCCCCAACTTTACAAAAAAACATTAGGTGACTGTCCAGGCTGCCAGCTGTCTCTGTCTACCCTACAAGACTCCTGAAAGTTACTTACATCCTTCTCCCATTTCTCAGGTAATATTATATCCTTCTGAGGTCTTTGATGTAGTTAAAGATTACGTGTCTAGGGCTGGAGAGATGGCTCAGAGGTTAAGAGCCCTGGCTGCTCTTCCAGAGGTCCTGAGTTCAATTCCCAGCAACCACATGGTGGCTCACAACCATTTGTAATGAGATCTGGTGCCCGCTTCTGGCCTGCAGGGGTATGTGCAGATAGAACACTGTATACATAATAAATAAATAAATATTTTTTTAAAAAGATTACCTGTCTATTTGAAATATATCTATGTATACCTAGAAAACTTAACATGACTATAAGTTTGACTATCATAGAAGACTAATTGATTTGTATTTTTAATTATCCATTACTATCTAAATGAGTTATATAAACACAATACCTCAAATTAGAATAGAAATATATATACAGTATAACAAAATTAAGTTTAAACTTGTATCAATAAACTAAAATCCATAGCAATGTAAAACGTTTTTAACAAATTGTTACTCTTTAAAAGTAGGTTCATTATGCCTGGGGATTTAGCTCAGTGGTAGAGTGCTTGCCTAGCAAGTGCAAGGCCCTGGGTTTGGTCCTCAGCTCCAGCAAGAAAAAAAAAATAGGTTCATTAATCTACCCTTTTATCCTACCATATCTATATCACATACTCTAAAATTTGGGGCTAGCTGAGAAAGCTGCACCTACAGACTTAATAACCCACCATGCACACACTGTGTTTGTATAGCTCAGCTGAGCCCCTGGCCAAACAGCTAAAAATAGGCTTAGGGTAGATTTCCAGACAAGACTATGACTCAGTCAAACCCAAAAGATTCAAAGATTGGCATGGTGGTGAAAACAAAAATATCAACCAGCTTCTCTGGGTTGCATAGCACTGTGCTCCATCAGCAAGAGATTTTTTTTTCCACTGAGCACCAGCCAGTCCTATCAAGAGATGGGGCACTTGTCAGCACCCCTTAAATAAACTATGACCCATCTTTACACCAGCAGAAGAATGTGGTAGTTCTATTTATACAGATCTGGAAAGATTCTAAGACATGTAACAAAATAGGGAAAATTATAGTATATTTTATTGTAGTATATAGCTGAGTAAGGAATATAAACTACAGTAAACTAAAAAAGAATCTATGCGTGTATGTGTCTTAGTTAGGGTTTCTATTGCTGTGAAGAGATACTATAACCCCAGCAACTCTTATAAATAAAAAACATTTAATTGGGATGACTTACATTTTCAGAGGTTTAGTCTATTGTCATCATGGTGGGACATGGTGGCATGCAGGCAGACATGGTGCTGGAAAAGGAGCCAAGAGTCCTATATCTTTGATCCACAGGCAACAGGAAGTGAACTGAGGTACTGGGCATGACTTGAACATATATGAGACCTCAAAGCCCACCTACACACTTCCTCCAACAAAGCTATACCCATTCCAACAAAGCCACACCTCCTAATAGTGCTGCTCCCTATGAGCTTATGGGGGCCAACTACATTCAAAGTACCACAATCTGCACCTCTGTGAGTATATAAATGTTTGTAAAAGCTCCAACCCCATGCAGTGGCATTAACCCACTAAAGGCTCTGTGAGGTCAGCTTACTTGACCACATGGTCCATACATTAAAGAATTGGAATATAATAACAATTTCTGGGATTTATGTAGCATTTTTAAACAGTGAGATGATACACATGAATTCATTCATAACAAACATGAATGTGTGACTGCTGTGGACTTGGTTCCATCTCCAGCCCAGGAGATGAGTGATGAAACCTTACCAATAAAGTCCCTGCCCTTCATATCTCTGTGAGTTCCTGGGCCAGCCTGGTTTACATTGTGAGACCCTGTCTCTAAATAAATAAATAAATAAATAAATAAATAAATAAATAAATAAATAAATAAGTCCCTGCCCTTCTTCTACATTAATTGTCCCAGTTTTGATGACAAGGGATTAAGCCCGGCTTATAAACACTGGGCTTACCTGCCTTGGGAGACACCATTGCCCTTGGTGAGTTGGAGTTGGAGGGATCCCATCACCCTTCAATGGCAACCACCTGCTCCCCTATTAACCCTAGGGTGAGGGTATGCTTGCATTTTTCCCCAGGATACCACCACACCAATATGGATACCCTCCAGAGATGTGCATCTGGCAACAGATCAAGAGACACTGGCCAAAGAAGAAGCTTCAGGGGACTAATGTATTATTTGCTCTGCTACTGCAGCATTAGTAAAGATCATGTCATTATTGGCATGTGACTGTAGATGTCAAGCAATTGCCTCACAAGATTGCTAATGCATCACCCAGAAAGACTTTGATTGGCACATTTCATATAAATACGACTACAGTACTATCCATGTCCTTGAGAGTGAATTTTTGACTAATCCTTCTCCTGTTCAAATGTCTTTTACAACAGGTTCACCAACAGAAGGCAGCCACAAAGACAACCCTACAGGTTTTATTGGCTCTCAGACACCTAGATCAAAGTCCTCCTAAAAGATAATGCACACATGGCTCACTGAGATACAGAAGACTACTGCCTAAAACCCACCACCTGGATAGTGCTCCAGGATTGATGCTGGTAGTCAAAGACGGGTAAGAGATTGTTTGGCAAGCCCACCTAACTCAGGCACAGTCCATTATGCTGAGCTCTCCTGAGATGGGATCAACAAGGTTAGGGCAACATACCCTAGCTCCCACTGAGCATGTCCCATAAAATAATAAAAAGGGGTGGATATGTGGGATGACTCACCATTAACAGATCTGAGGGCTACCCAACCCAAACCAGTAATAAGATACATTCTGAGAGCCAACCTGGGTCTGCCTAAGGGCCTTAGCAACAGCAGCTGAGACATGATCTGGAGGTGACCTGGACCAATGAGAGGCAGCCATATCACACCAGCAGATGCATATTCATCAGACCTTTCTCCCAGGGTAGGGTGGAGGGTATATAAGGCTTGCCTCTTCCTGAATAAACTGAGCTTGTTGTTTTGACATTCTTCCAGAGTCTGTGTCATTGACTCTGTGCTTACTTGGCCCCCCTCCCCAAAATGGAACAACAGCACAGGACCCTGCTACATTCTCCAATGAGGAGAACATTTATAATTTTATTTTGACAGGATTAGTTGCCGTTGAAGGGGTTCCTCCAATGAAATCTTCTCTGTGGTCTGATTTGGTGATTCTTCTGAGCAAATAAGACAGCTTTCTCTTCCAGCTCTTTTCTGCATCTCTTCATGTTCATGTCCTCAGAGCTCAGCTCTCCATCTGCAATTTCTACACCACAACTTTTGCAATCATGACCACCACCCCTAGGTCCCATGCCAGCAAGAGCCCAGTTGCTACAAAGGTGACAGGGCACATTGGGAAGAAGGCTTGTTGATTACAGAAGACACTTAAGACCCATGTTTCCAGGTGAAAAAATGTTAGAACAAATGCAGTATAACTTATAGTCACAGTGAATGTATTTCTTTGATGATGACTAATGTACTAGGAAGAAAGAGATTTTTATTTATCTGTCTTTGCTTTTTGTTTCACATGGGCCAATGTCTATGTTTTTTTATCAATTAATGTGAAGTAGTAGCCTACAGAGTGCTTGTGATGTTGGGGGAGGCAGTTTAGATGTCTCTGAGGAAAATAAAAGATAAGAATTTCTTGTGTTCATAACATGGACTATTATTTGATTTTACTTTAATTATTTAATTAATTTATTTTAATTCCTTCCAAAAGGAATTCTGAACACTGACACTAAATTATAGACACAAAGGATGAATGAGACCCCCAAACAGCATCCCTACTCTCACACTTGGTTAGCTCACTTCAGTCCTTTCCCCCTGAATATTGGGGCACATGGGATCTGACCTCAGGTCATTTGGAAAAGCAGTACACACTCTTAGTCACTGAGCCAGCTCTCTACCCATCTCAATTTATTTTAAGTGATGGGCTCTCACTATATCCTCCTAGGATAGCCCCAAACTCCTAGCCTCATATGTTCATCCCTGTCTCAGCCTCCTAAGTAGCTGGGACTACAGGTCGATACCCCATACCCAGAAAAACTTTATTATTAAAGCTCCAAAAACTATCATAGAAATTAAAAAGCCAGGAATAGCCAGGATGTGGTGGCATACACCTTTAATCTCAACATACAGGAGGCAGAAGAAGGTGGGTTTCTGAGTTTGAGACCTGCCTGGTCTATACAGTGAGTTCCATAGCTACACAGAGAAACTCTGTCTCAAAAAAGCAAAACAAAACAAAAAGCCAGGCATGGTAATAACTCTGTAATCCCAAGATTACAAGAACTGGAGGCAGAGGGATCAGATGTTAAATGTTATCCTCAGCTATACACCCAGCCTGAACAACATGAGGCCCTGTCTTAAAACAAAGGAAAGACGGAAGGAAGGAACCAATCAAACAACCAACCAACCAACCAACCATTAAGAGGCAACTAAACCACTGCCTTCAATCTCTCTCCCAGTCCAATACCATCCCCAGGCTCCCAACAGAGCACTATTCTACATCTTATTGTCTTTCACTTATTCTTTGTTTATGTGCACATATGTACAGAGGCCGGAGGACAAGCTCAGGTGTTTTCTCTCAAGACAGTGTATTTCATTAGCCTGAAGCTTACCAATTCAGCTAGACTGGCCAGCCAAAGAAGCTACAAGCATGTGCCACCACATCCAGAGTTGTCTTGTTTCTGGGGTGTGTGTGTGTGTGTGTGTGTGTGTGTGTGCGTGTGTGTGTGTGTGTGTGTGTGTGTGTGTTAATATGGGTCCTGAGGATGGAACTCAGGTCCTTGCACTCTCAAAGCATTCTACTGTTCTGTTAACTGTTATCTACCCAACAACCCACTCCTTTATTCTTCTCTAGAGTTGTACTATATGTGTTTGTCATTAAATAGCACTTTGTCTTGTGTTTTTAGTGTTAAAAGAACATTTTTCCCTGGGTGTGATGACACACCTCTTTAATCCCAGTACTTGGGAGAGAGAGGCAAGCACATCTCTGTGAGTTCTAGGCTAGTCTGGTGTACATAGCAAGTTCCAGGCCCACCAGGGCTACATAGTAAGACCCAGTCTCAAAACAAAGAAAAAAGTCAGGGCAGTGGTGGCCCATTCCTTTCCCAGCACTTGGGAGGCAGAGGCAAATGGATCTCTGAGCTACAGCCTGGTCTACAGAGTGAGTTCCAGGACAGCCAGAGCTGCACAGGGAAATCCCTGTCTTGGAAAACCAAAAAAGAAAAGAAAAGAAAAGAAAAGAAAAGAAAAGAAAAGAAAAGAAAAGAAAAGAAAAGAAAGAAAGAAAGAAAGAAAGAAAGAAAGAAAGAAAGAAAGACGAGAAAGAAAGAGAAAGAAGAGAGAAAGAAGAGAGAGAGAGAAAGAAAGAAAGAGAGAAAGAGAGAGGAGAGAAGAGAGAAAGAGAGAAAGAAAGAAAGAGAGAAAGAGAGAAAGAGAGAAAGAGAGAAAGAGAGAAAGAAAGAAAGAGAGAAAGAAAGAAAGAAAGAAAGAGAGAAAGAAAGAAAGAAAAGAGAGAAAGAAAGAGAGAGAGAGAAAGAAAGAGAGAGAGAGAAAGAAAGAAAGAGAGAGAGAGAGAAAGAAGGAAAGAAGGAAGGAAGGAAGGAAGGAAGAAAGAAAGAAAGGAAAGGAAAGAGAAAGAGAAAAAAATGTATGTAACTATGAGAAATGCTTACTCACTTAAACCCAATATTCATGGGACAAACAAGCATTCAAACTGCATTTACACAGATCTGCTTTTGACTGGAGACTGGAGGTCCTCTCTAACACAGAATATGATGTTCCGGTTTTGTTCTGTCCCCTCCTGCCACAGCGTGTTACTGCCTAGCTCCCACACCCCTAGTGAAATCCCAGAAGTCCCCAGAAACACCTCAGTGATATCTGAAGGGGCAAAAGGGATACAGGAGACAGGACCTGTGGAGTAAGAAAGATACGGTGCGAGGCTCAGACCTGTGCTTATCGGTAGATAGGTCTGAAGCAGGAGGGAAATTAAAGCCTCCAGGCTCCATGGGCTGCAGCAAGTGAAGTGCCAAGTGCTCAGAGTGGTGAAATCATTCCCATCAGCTGGGAGACTGTATCCAAGGTAGGAAGCAAGAGAAGAGATGCCCTGATTTGATTATCCTGCTTCCCTTCCAGCACTTGTCCACATACACTGAATCCTGATACAGTATAAGGCAAGGTGACCCAGACCCTTAATCCCATCACTCAGGTGGTGGAGGTAGGAGGCTCCTGATTAGAGGACCAGCCTTGGCTGCATACACATCGAGTTCCAGGCCAACCTGAGCTGCATAGTTAGACTTTAACTCAAATAGAGAAAAAGAAAGGAAAAAAGGGAGGGATGGAGAGGGGGAGGAAGAAGGGGAGGGAGAGTGGAAATTGACAAAGGTGTCACCTCTGTCTGGCCAGAACAAAGCATACCTTTTTGACAGGAGACAAATACATTTTCATATGACCACAAAATTCCAGTAGAGAAATAAAGCCAGCTGTAAGTAAGAGGACCCAACTCCAAGCACCCCAACCACAAAGACATTTAATTAAATCATGTAACAAGTCACCAACAAAAATGTAACCACAGCTTTTTTTAAAATAAGCATTTCCAGTAACCCACCACTGTCCCAGCTTTATCCTGAAGCCTTATTACCTAAGGGCCACTCCAGCTCCATAATCTGAGCTGAGGAATGGATTTTCTGGTACACAATGAATCGTTGGCTTTTGGTTATATGAATTTTTTTGAGAATTTCATGTGAGTGCAGGTACCATGCCTAGCTTATTCATTATTGTTGTTACATATATACATAAAAATTTATAAGTGTAACCTGCTGATGCCCTTTAGTGTGGCTCCTATGTGTTTTAGAACTGACACTTGGGATTTGTGGTGATCCACTGTGTACCCTAATAAGCTTATCTGAGGATCAGAGGACAGAGCCAGCCACTAGATTAGACATAGAGGCCAGACAGTGGTGACACACACTCTTAATATCTGGCTCTGGGTTTTCTATTAATAAGACCTTTTAAGATTCTTGTTACAAGGGTTGGATAATCTATTGGGCTCACTCTTGCCTGGAAAAGACTTTGTCTCTCAGCAACCATTAATTATCTGTAGTTCATCTAGGGATGGGACACTGTGAGATTTTCCCCATTCACATTGGCATGTTAACTGGTGTTGTTCAGGTCTAATTTAAGCAACCACACTGTTAAGATTTCATGGACACAGCTTCCAGTTATATACAGAAGACACTGACATCCTGGTCTTCTGCCCCTTATAATAATCTTCTGTCCTCTCTTCTGCAATGTTCCCTAGGCCTTAGTTGTAAGAGTTTTGTCTTAAGAAAGGAGAAAACTCCTTCCCAAGAACCTTCTAACAGATATCTGCTAACATCTCAAATTCAAGGGCTATGACTGGATCACCAGCCTTCTCACTCAGTGGGAACCATCACAGAAGAGACTGCCAAGATACTCTACAGGACACAGAGAAAAGCAACTGAAAGACTCTAGGTCTGTAGGCTGGAGAATGAATGCCCCAACGTTGCAGAACTTTGGGTAACTGTCCAGGTAGCCAGCTGTCTTTGTCATTTCCAGAACTTTTTGGAAATTGCTTACAATGTTCTTCCTGTTTACTTAGATAATATTATATCTTTCTGAGGGCTTTGGTGTAGTTGAAGACTAGATAGTTATAATTTTCCTTGGTTATGATAAAAGATAAATTAGATATGAAACTTTAGACTCATAAATATAGGATAGAATATTTTTAATTTTACAAAATACAAATAGAGTAGGTATTATAACTAATTCTTACTTGATAACTATTATATGTAATTTTACTATGTTAAAGTTAAAACCTTCCTTTTTGTTTAGACAGAAAAAGGGAAATGCTGTGGGATAATGCTTTTATACACTGGTTTAATAAAATGCTGATTGGCTAGTAGCCAGGCAGGAAGTATAGGCAGGGCAAGCAGACTGAAGGAATGCTGGGAAGAGGAAAACCAGAGTCAGGAGTCGCCAGCCAGATATAGAGAAAGCAAGATGTGAATGTCTAACTTAGAAAAGGTGCCAAGCCACGTGGCTAAACATAAATAAGAATTATGGGTTAATTTAAGTGTAAGAGCTAGTCAGTAATAAGTTTGAGCTAATGGCCAAGCAGTTTTAATTAATATAAGCTTCTGAGTGATTATTTTATAAGCAGCTGCGGGGTCCTTGGTGCTGGGTGAATACAGAAAAACCTTCAGCTACAGTGAGATATCTCTGCTTGCTCTAGACCTATCACAAGTTACAAGGTAAGGATTTGACACAGGATTAGGAAAGCAGGGCAGGGTGTCTGCCATTTTCCCTGAGGATCCCCTTCAAGGTTCACAGGAAGGAAATGAGGCCCAGAGATCTTAAGTCCCTCACCCAAAGTCCCATGTGTCTTCAAAAACGCCACCAGAGCCTAGTAAAGCCACTTCACACAGGAGTGTCTCCAAAGGACAAGAGCATTAACCCAAAACTTAGCCAGAGGTATGGCATGGACAAGGTCAAGGTCCTTCAAACAGACTCTTCCAGTGCCTCTCACCGGGCCTGCCTACAAAGCCCACATCAGGGAAAAGCACTTTGAGACACTCACCAAAGCTTGCCAAGCAGGCTAGTGAGAACCCACTGCCCAACAAACTATCTCTAGGTTCCTGGTACCTGGCCAAACTGCCTCATTACCCAGAGCTGAACTCATGCTTCTGGGGAGGTCATGTTTTAATCCACCCACAGTCTGTGTGCAGCCTCTCGTGGCTCAGGTCTGCTATCAGCAAAGGAAACAGCCAGGCTAGGAATGTGTGGAGGCAGGAACACAGCACAAGCAACACACCCCATGCCCACCCTGCCCTCCACAGCCTTCTTCTAGCCAGCCAAGCACACTTCAGAAGGAAGCTGAAATGAGGTCCATGTCCACTTCTTGCCTCCAGTGGCAAGTATATTTTATTTAAAAAAAAAAAAAACAAAAAAACTTTCACACTGGCTATTTCTATCTGCTGTGTTCAGACTCTTGGAGAGTGAACAACAGGCAATTTTAACTTCATGGTAGGTACTGGAATACGTCTGTTGTCAGTTATGCCTCAGAGGGAGGGAGGGGGGCATGAGCTGGAGAATTCATGGCCAGGTTAAGGCTCATGTTCAGTGACAAAAAGTGAATGTTTATTTAGCCCAGACCTGGAACAGCCACCCTCTCTGGAGTTCCCACTAACAGCAAAAACTCCCTTTGTATGGAAGCCATGTATGCACCCAAGGACATTTAAAAGCCTTCATGATCTTACTTACAGACTTTCTGGGTCAAACACCTACTTAACACTTGAGAGTGAGTGAGAGTGGCAGTGGGAATTAGCAGCATATGTAGTTGTGCCCCTGATACACATGTGCCCTCTGTTACCTTCCAGGACCTCTCTGTACCATCACCCACACCATCAGGTTGCAAGAACTAGACAATGCATTTGATCTCATTCATGCAAACATTTTATTCTTGGGCTGTGGAGATGGCTCAGCAGGTAAAAGCACCTGCCATTCAAGCCTGACAGTCAAGGTTCAATCCCACACAAAGGTGAAGAGACCCCACTCCCGAAAGGTGTCCTCTGACCTCCACACTCATACTGCAGTGTGTCATGTGCGCTTCCTCTCTCTCACACACACTCACACACACACATACACACACACAGAGTGAGGGGGCAGAGTGAGCACACAAAAACACAATAAAGATTTTTTTAAGCTTTATTCTCACTCAATCTCAGGGACTAAGAAATGCGGAGAGAGGTAAATGACCTGTTTCCTGTTTGCACCCCTCCCCCGCTCCAGCCTCACCCAGAGGAAGCTGACATAGTAACCAGGTTTAAACTTTGCTTGCTGAAGTGTTTTTCCAAATAGGACTCCCTTTCTTCAGAGCTTGAAAGTATGCAGGCAGCATAGACACACATACAGAGTGGATCTACCATTTATAGAATAATAATCTTCATACCACTCTGGGGTCCACTGTGCTTTTGGTAAGAGCTCAAGTTCAGTGTCAGCAAACCTGCCAGGCATCTGTGGGAGACCCACGGCACTCAAGCTCTTCTGTTTATTTTTGGTGGGAGAGAGGAGGAAATAAAAGGTGACTTTGAACCTGAGTGCCAACACAAACTTTAAAAAGGAACGACATTGCCAAGTGCAGAGTATTCCTGCCTATCTTCAGGTCTCTACCAAAGGTTGGAAGCTAGGGCATGAGAAGGAACATGAAACACATGTCTTCAAGTCCTAACTCAGCAGATGACCAAAACATGTCCCTTTCTCTTGTTCGCTTTATTTTTTGAGACAGAGTCTCTCTGTGTAACAGTTCTGGCTGTCCTGGAACTTGCTTTGTAGACCAGGCCGGCCTCAATCTCAGAGACCTGCCTACCTCTGCCTCCCAAGTGCTGGTATTAAAGGCATGCACCACCACTGCCCAGCTCAAGTGTCCCATTCTTGCTTCAGGTCCTGACCCTGTACCTCTAGTGTGCTCTGTATAGCTCCCTGCAGTCAGGCTCTCAAGCAAAGCCACATCATTCCAACTCACTTCTTTCCAACTATCCACTGATGCTAACACTATCTTAGACTCAAATACCTTCTGTGCTGTGGTGTTTGGGGAGGTCACCTAGCCAGAAGTAATGAGGCCGGACTCCTAATTCTGACTGTCACATAGTCACTGTTTGACCATCAAGAACTCTATCTCTTCTTAGGGTCTCATTTTCTTTACCCATAAAGACTAGATTACAGGCTGGAGAGATGGCTCAGAGGTTAAGAACACTGACTGGTCTTCCAGAGGACTGGAGTTCAATTCCCAGCAACCACATGGTGGCTCACAACCATCTGTAATGAGATCTAGTGCCCTCTTCTGGCCTGTAGACATACATGCATACATAATAAATAAATATTTTTTTTTTTAAAGACTAGATTAGATGATCCCAAAGATTCCTCTCATGGCTGGCCTACTTCACCCACACATTCATTCTAACATTAATCCAAGCCAGAACCAAGCTCTGAGCATCCTGCACCAGGCACAGTATGTCATGTGACTGTGGCCTGCCACATAAAGAAAGCTGATAGCATTAGGGATCCTATCTCCTTGCTTCCATGGACACTGTATGGTGCAGAGTGGGAAAAACAAAACCAGCTCTACCACCTGCCTAACCAACAAAGAGAAGATGTTTTTCTATTCCCTCATCCTAGGTCACATCCTAGAAGAGTCCTCGGGGCACTTTCGAAGTTTCAAGTTATTTTTTGAGGTTTTTGGTGTTTGCATTTTAAGTTGCCACTTTTCCAGGGAAGGGTAAGACTACCTCTTTCCCTCCTAATAAGTCCTTTATTCTCCTGGGTTTTGCACAAAAGAGAGAGAGAGAGAGAGAGAGAGAGAGAATGTTACTCGTTTCAAAGCATTAAATATGCTGTTTTTCAAGTTGCACGGGCTCTAGATTTCAATATAAGGCCCCAGAAGATGAGCTTCAAGCAAACAGACCCATAGAGAGAATTTCTGGCCCATTCCTCGATACCACCTAAGTAAACACCACCCCCAGTTTATGAACACCTGTTGGACCTGCTATGACTCTCCAACCATTTATAACCGTGAGCTTCCTCCCTGAGCCTCAAAGTTTGTGGGAGGATTTCACCCTGTGTAAAGAGCTCCAGAGCGCTGTGCCAACCAAAGTCACTGGGTCTGTGTAGTTGGGTGTTGATAGGAGACAGCTCCTAGTTCTGTCTCCCACAGCTTTTCTTGCTGACGACTTGAAAGGCAAGGGGAAATGGTGGTCTCAGACCGTAACCCCCTCCCCCCAGCTCCCGGTCCAGCCAACGCTGCAGGTGGATACTTGCATCCCAGTGATTCCATCACGGCCTGAGCCCACAGCATCACTACCCGCAGGGGAAAACCCAAGTCTCCAAGCTCAGGCGAAGGCTAGCCCCAGGCCCCGCCCCTCCTGGCCCCTCTCTGCGCAGCTATCCCTCACCCCTCTACACACACACCGCCGCCCGCCCCCTCCCTGGCTGCCACCAATCAGCGTCCCGAGCGGCGCTAGCGGAGTCAGGTCGGCAGCCAGTGAGCGCCAGGGCCCGAGGCGGCGCCTCACCCGCCCCCTCGCAGGATGCCAGGCACCCCGCAGCTGGCGAGGTGGGCGCAGCGCGCGGGGCGCGGGAGGCGCGCGGGGTTGGAGAGGAGCGCGTGCCCGCCTCCGCTCCGCCTCCGTCCGGGGACGCGGGTGCGGTGGCCCCGGCGGAGGATCTCAGGGGGCAGGGCAAAGACAGCGAGGAGGGGCACCGGGGGAAGCGGGAGCGATAAAAGAAGGCAAGGCTGCCCCACCCCGAGGCAGGCCGGTGGGCAGTCTCTTGCGTCCCTTCCGTCCGGCCTGTGTCGGCGGCGGCGGGGAGGCGCGCGGCCCGCTGCCGGCCCATGGAGGCTTTCCCTTGGGCGCCACGCTCGCCCCGCCGCGCCCGCGCCCCCGCGCCTATGGCGCTCGTGCCCAGCGCCCGCTACATGAGCGCCCCGGGCCCGGTGCACCCGCAGCCCTTCAGCTCTTGGAACGACTACCTGGGGCTCGCCACGCTCATCACCAGGGCTGGAGACCGGGGCTCCCCGCCCTCCTCGTCCCACTGCTCCTCGCACGAAGGGTCCGGGCCCTTGGCGGCGGGACCCACGCTGGGGCCGCCGGACGACGAGGAAGACGACGATGGCGATGAGCCAGGGACCCGGGACCGCTACCTGGGGGGCGCGCTGGAACTGCGCGCGCTAGAGCTGTGCGCCGGCACCGCCGAGGCCGGGCTGCTGGAGGAGCGCTTCGCTTCGCTGAACCCATTCGCAGGGCGCGCCGCCGCGGCGGCGGTGCTGCTGAGCTGCGCGCCCGCCGCCTCCGCCGCCCCCACGGCCGAGGTGACGCCGCGCGAGGAGCCGGGCCCTGCGTGGGCGGCAGAGCATCGCCTGCACGCGGCCTCCGGGGCGGCCGCCGCACGTCTGCTGAAACCGGAGCTGCAGGTGTGTGTGTTCTGCCGGAACAACAAGGAGGCGGTGGCGCTCTACACCACACACATCCTCAAGGGTCCCGACGGCCGAGTGCTGTGCCCGGTCCTGCGCCGCTACACGTGCCCCCTTTGCGGTGCCAGCGGCGACAACGCACACACCATCAAGTATTGCCCGCTCTCCAAAGTGCCACCGCCCGCTGCCCGCCCGGCACCGCGCAGCACCAGGGACAGCCTGCCCAACAAGAAGCTACGCTAGGGCTGGGCTGCGGACACCTGAAGCCATGGTCACGCCTCCTTTCCCCTTTGGCTCAACTTAGGAAGTAGTCTTGGTTTTGCGGGAGCCGGCGGGGCGCAGCACTTTACAGTAGAGTGGGCTGGTCTCTGACGTTGAAATCTTGAATTTTGTCTCTAGTTTCTAAAGCGTGCATCCCGAATCGTTGAGAGCTGGGGTCTAAGTGTGGCGACTGAAGCGTTGTTTACTGTATACATTGGCCTATTTTAGGTGCGCATCAGTGTGAAACTGTCTCTGACTTTGGATGTTTCGTTTTGTGAATGGAGGCACTTTATTAGCTCTAGAGTATTTTTAATAGCCTCTGAACTTGAGTGTGCAAAACTAACCATTTTATGGGATGTTGGCAAATGTCTATTTTATTGTTTGATGCAATTTATTAATTTTTTAAGTTTGTCCTTAACTCTAATTGAAGGTAAAACAATTTAGTACACTTCCCAGTATGAATTTGAGAGAATGTTCCTCCTCATGTCTTGTTTCTGTCCTAGCTGGGAGGCTTAAAGGCACAATCTGTAGCAGGTAGAATAGTTCCTTAACCTTTTATGTATCAGATACTTTACTGAATTAGCAAGTAGCCCTCCCCACCCTTAAAATTAACTGTGCCAAGTCCTAATCATATCGTGTACATATTTGGAAATGGTGCTGTTTAAGACTTGTGTATTTATACAGTGTCAGTATATTAATACGTTAATCTACCCCTGTAAATCCTACCTAGCATTTTCTCAATGCACCATCCCCAGACCTGTCCAATTCTTTCTGATGCTGAGATCCAAGAGAGCAGTGTGAAATTGCTCATTATCAGACTTCCTAAATAGAAAACGGGAAACTATGAAGCAATAACCTGAAAGTTATTATTCCAGAAGGTTCTACTCTGGGCTGTCCTGCCTTCAGATATACAGGTGTGCCAGAATAAACACCATTTAAAGGCTCCAATAACTGGGGTTGGGTACAAGTATCATGATTTCCCTAGTGGTGGTTCCACTCTACTGGTCTGCTTCCAGAACCTAGTCTTCACGGAAATTTTCCTAATCCCTTACTTCCAATACTCAAGTAAATCCATCACATTGAATGCTGGACTATGGACACTGAATGATGGGACTATACTCAAGACAGAAGAGTCAAAATGGAGGTGAATTAAGATAAACTCAGACATAACACTAAATATTATCTGAAAATACCAGCCAAGAGTTTAAGTATATAAAACTTAGCAGTAGTTAGATTTAGCTCGAGTACTGGAAGTTAGACTGCCATTCATATTAAACAGCTAACTTCTACAATAAATGTAAAAATAACTGGATAGCTGTGTGCCCTATTGGTAAAAGGGAGGTGCATCATATAAATAACCATTATAGCCCCACAGAATTGGCAAGATTCCACTTGGCCTGGGTCCAAACTTAATAAAACCATGTAGTTCCTTGTTCTTTTGCTAGAAAATAAACCGTTTGGGGGTGCAGTTTTTCAAGTGAACATAAATTCACATTCTCTCCCCTAACTGGTCATGTTTTCCAAAGAAATGAGCATTCTCAAAGGGCAAACTCAAGTCATTTAGCTCTTTGAATTGTGGTAGTTCCACCAGATACATTCCAAGGCATGTGTGTGGTGCCAGCATGTGAGCAGAACCACTGATGACACATACCTAATGCCAACTTTTCTTTTCTGACATCTTACTAGAAATAGGGATTTTGAGTTTGCATCCCTGTTCTGTAGTATTAAGAGGGGTCCGGAAAATGTTCTCACCTTAGGTAGCTCTTATATTAACAGATGGGTATATAGATACCAGTAGTGTTTCTAAGCACAAAGACCGGAGTTCTATCCCTAGCATCTACATAAAAATATAGGAATGGTGGTATGCTTATAATCCCAGTGCTGGTGAGGCAGAGGCCAGCCTTGCTAAATAAATGAAAAACTCTACCTCCTAAATTAGGTGGGCTCATGAAGAATATCATCTGAGGCTGACCTCCATCTACATACATGCACATTTGAGCTGCAGTTTGGGGTAAGTTTTAAGTTAAAGGTAGCTATGGTCTCAACCACAGGGGCTGGCCAAGCAGTCTAACTCCAGATTCAAAGAAATATCTTGTCTTAGCATGCGCACGCGCGCACACACACACACACACACACACACACACACACACACAAGCTAACAAATACCGAAAGTCTACAATATAAACAAAATATTGCTTGTTTCCTAGAGTCCTAGAGGAAATAAATTTAGCCCCACCTGCCCCCCAAAAAAACTTGGAGCCAGGCATTGTGGTGTGCACCTTTAATCCTAACACTCCTGAGGCAGGGGGAGGCTAAGTAATCCTTGGAATGAGATATAACACTGCTCCCCAACCCCCACCCCCCACCCGCAATGAGATTATGTTAAAAATGCTTACAATAGAGACCCAAATTTGGGGCCAGGAATATAGCTCAATGGTAGAGCATTTGCCTAGAATGCACAAAACACTAGGATCGATACCCACCATTATTAAGGGCAAGAAAATTAAACTGAAATCCCAAAGTTTAATACAAAACTCTGACAAGGTTGGCTTCTAAGAATGCACTGTGTAGCTGGCTAAATGACAAAAGACGCAGCCCTGTAACAGCTTCTCCATGGGCAGAGGCACAGGCTGTGCTATGCTTTAGCCTGTCCAAACTTGTTACTCTAATGGCTTTTACTTTTTTTGTACTTAATTTTCCTAAAAAATCCTTTTCAGAAGTTAAATAGCTTTGATTAGAACTTTTGTTAGATATATTAAACCAAAACTATTTATTTCAAAAATCACCAGGAATGTATTTCAGGTTAATTTTTTTTTGTCTGAGCCTCTTTCTTGGTAAGAACATTCCCTCCAAAATAGTTTTTGAGAATGGGTCTCACCAGCCAAAGCTGACCTGGAAAATTCAGTATCCTTCTGCCTTACCCAACAAAGTTCTGAGATTACATGCCATGTGGTACTGATGGTTCTTGACTACATCCCACACATAGGTTCAAACCCCTTCCTGGTTGGCACTCTATGGACAAGTGTGACATAGATCTTCTGAAGATCCTCTCTACCTTTCAAGTACAGCTATAGAAGCTGTAAGGTTCCTTGTTTACAACTACAGAAGCCAGGGGGCTCACCTGGAGATCAGGTTTCCTTTAACCTGTTAAATATATTTTTTTTTTGGGGGGGGGGGCTCTGTGATAGTGGGATCCCATGAGCTAGACCACAAAGCAACATTATCAGATACTTCTGCCCCTATACTGTTGAGTTCTCTCCCAGAAAAACAAACAAACAAAACCACCGCAGAAAATGTCTGGAAACCTTGAAACCTGCTCCCCCACCATGTGCATTCATCTATATGTAGCTGATTCAAAGAATCACTTGTTAGGGATTATCTGTGGCATCACATTAGTGTTTGGCTCACTAGTAAATGCATACATAGCAGGTTACTGCCTCAAATATAACCAATGGTCTGTAAGTGCTTTTACTTGTTTTGACTAAATAATCCCTTCCATGTTTGAAATTCCAATCCTTGGCAACACCATACAAAAGCACCCTATTAAGTAGAAAAGCATCAGTACTCCCTCTTCTGGCCTGACAGCTATTTTAACAGTAGAAATTTTAAACCACTACCATAGTAATTTATAAAGCCTATACCCACTAAAAGTTTGTCACTAAAGTCCCCTACAACTCTGTTGTTGGTTTTTTGTTTGTTTTTCCTTTTGCCTAGTTTGTTTTTCCTTTTGCCTAATTCCAAATGAAACCCAAGGTGGTAACTTGACAGTATTTCCATGAATAACAAGGGTACTTCACAAACTTGCAAGCTGCTACCATTTGCTTTTTGTGTTACTGTTAATGATAAATTTTAACAGCACTGATAAAAATTCACAAAACCTCAATGGAATAAATGGAATATAGCACCATTAACAAATCAACACTAACACCAAGTATGTAAGTATTTTATTTATCACCGAAGAAAAAACACAGCAGCAAGTTCTGTGTTGGCTTCAATAAGACCAAGTGGTTACTCTTTAACACAGCTACTACACTCCAAAATTGAAGTCAACACAGTCATCACTACAAATTACTTGTTGAAATAATCTATTCTGAAGAAAGAAAATTAGGAAAAAGAATTTAAACAATTCCTCCAAACCACACATTTATAAATATTGTATTTAAAATGCTTGAAAGGCATGAATTAGTGGAAAAGCAGTTTTCTTTTTTTGGCAACAGAAGAAAAGAAACAGCAACAGTTTACCAAATGCTCTAGGAATCCAAAGCTGTGCTGTTCTGATCTGCTCTTGAGCAGTGTTGTCATGGTGACTACAGAAAGCTTTATACTCACCTCTGTCAAGTAAAGTCTACAGAAACCCCATTGCAACCAGTGTTTGTAATATCTACTACACTGATCAGAAGCTACAAACTGCCTAAATGTAGTTAATAGTAAATACCTAAGAAGGTATGTTCCCACTAATGATGGGAAGGCTGTCAGATCTGTTGGCTTAAAGGGTTTTCAAATATTTTAACAGAACCTTACCTTATTCCAAATTAATATCTGATATTTCAAAAATCAAAACAAAACAAAAAAAATCAATTGTATACCAAGATATAGGTGTTAACACCTGAAGGGTTCATTTTTATTTTTTAGGTTTTTTTAAACAAATGATTGATGAAATAATGCAACACCTTAAATTCCAGAAAATGGCATGGTTTTTCAACCTCCTGTGAATACAGTGCATGATCAATCTATTATATATGATTAATACAAGTTCATGCTTTTTGTGTTATGGTGAGACAACATTAAAGAATTCAATTTAGACTGGGTGAAGCACAAGTATAATAATCCTTGAATGGGATCAAACCTATGCAAGAGATAAGTCTGACTCCATCATCTTGGAACTTAACGTCGTACTGTGGTCCATCCATCTTCATCAGTTTCATTCTTAGTGCGACGAAGGGACTCCCTATCTTTCTCAGCTCTCCAGGATGCTTTCTCTTTCTCACCTTCTCGTTCTCTCTCTCTTTCTCTATCTCTTGAAAGAGTTGGGGGAGGAACACGACGAGGTAGATCCCGTTCTTCCGTCCGGTCATCTTTCCTGTCATCAGCTCGTCTCCAAGAGCTTGCTACAAAAGTTTTTAAAAAAATTTAAATGTTAAGCTTGAACTATTTTATTGATTCAAAATAATTAAGTGAAGCTAAAGAAATGCCTGCTTTAAACTACTAAGAAAACCAACAATGCAGAATCACACTAAAAGTCCACATTTTAATTATTTTGTGTCATTTCTGGCAAAAATCGTTGAACTTGCAGACATAATTGAAAAAACTGCCAACAGAAATCCTTGACCATGGAAATATCTTAATAGCTATAAACCAAACACAGAATAAAAAAATACCAGAATAAAAATGTCACACAGAAAGGACTTGACTTGAATTTTATCAAATGAGTCATAAAATGTGAGATTTTAAGTTATAGTTTTAATACTCTTCTGTTCCTGCCGAGCAAATTGTTAAAAGCATATAAGGAAAGCATTTAAGTACAACTGACATTATAACCTCACTCGAAGTACTTTAAAAAATTTTTTTTTCTGTGGCCAGGTGGTGATGGTACTTGCCTTTAATCCCAGCACTTGGGAGGCAGAGGCAGACAGATCCAAATTGGAGGCCAGCCTGGACTAGAGTGAGTTACGGGACAGCCAGGGCTACAAAGAGAAACCCTGTCTCAAAAACCCAAAAATAAATAGATATCATTTAAAAGATTGTTTATGTGTATACATTTATAGTTATGAGATCAGAAAACAACTTTCAAGGAGTTCTTTTTCTACCATGTGCATTTCCAGGACTGAAATCAAGTTGCCAAGCAAGAAAAAGCCTTTACTCACTGAGCCTTCTCACCAGCCCTAAAGTATCTCCATATTTAAACTTTTGTGTCCATACACTAAGACCATATGTAATTAATACTGTTTCTCCATTTTCATTATCAATTTCTGCTACTTACCATTTAGTCTACTGCTACACTTGCCTATATACATAAGCTTATATCACAACCTAACTACTAAGTACACTGAATTTACTCTTATTTTCAGTGTTCATATAAATAAATCTAAACGTTAACTATATAAAGCCCCAGTCCTGCCACAAAACTGTTCCCCAACATTCCAACACCCAAAACGTCTCTACCTTCTTCTCGCTCTGATCTGAGGGGAGGTCCTCTCCGATCTCTATCATCTCTTAAATCCCTTCTTTCTCTCAGGTCTCTCAGATCACGACGATCATCTCTTTCCCGACGACGGTCATCCCTGTCTCTATCATCACGGCGACTTGAATCTCTCCAGCTTGAAGATTCTTCTGCTGGTCCTCTTCTCCAGCCACCTTCATCCCTATAGCCATTTAAAGTAACAAGTTCAGTTCTTGATAGACTACATGGATAATAGTAACACACCAACCTGGTGGTGGAGGTGCACATCAGTTTGAGGCCAACGTGTGTGTGCATGCTTGCGTGCGTGTATGTGTGCGCGCGTGCAAACACCTCAATTCAATCTTGTATCTCAGGCACACAGCAAGCAAGGCACCTAGACTACCTCATCTGCAGCTACTTAAACAAGCAGTAGTAGACACCTGGACTGGTTCCTTTACCAGTTACGTGACCCGCAGGCAGCCAAGGCTAAGCCCTCCCTGCTGTAGAATATTATTTCAAGGTGTGTCACTTTTGTTTATGTTGCATTTGTTTAAATCTGTGAAACTGTGCTACTGTGCCTGTCTAAAACACCCGATAGTCTAATAAAGAACTAAATGGCCGATAGTGAGGCAGGAGAAAGAATAGACAGGGCTGGCAGGCAGAAAGAATATATAGAAGGAGAAATCTGGGAGGGAAAAGAGAGCGAAGAACACGAGAAGGAGGAAGGACTCCATGAGTCAGCCACCTAGCTATACAGCAAGCCATGGAGTAAGATGTACAGAAGTAAGAGAATGAGAAAAGCCCGGAGGCAAAAAGTAGACGGGATCATTTAAGTTCAGAAAAGCTGGCTAGAACCTAAGTCAAGCTAAGGCTGGGCATTCATAATTAAGAAAAAGCCTCCGGTTTATTTGGGAGCTGAGTGGCAGGCCCCCCCAAAAAAGCCAAAAAAAGAAAAAAGAAAAAAAAAAAATCAACAACACTCCCCTCACGAGTTATTTTTCAAGGTATCTGGGGAGGGGGATTAATCAGTCATACTCTACATGTATCTAAATGGTTAAGTGAGGACAGAGCATTAATTCTCAAAAGTGATCTGGAATGCATAAAAGAGTGTAAGAGAAGCCTGTTACTACAAGTATGTCATTTCCAACCTGGGTCTTCTGAAACGATCCTCCCGGTCCCCATCTCTGTCTCTGTCCCTTTCTCGGTCAGGGTCCTTGTCATTCTCCTCTCGATCTTGACTGTCTCTATCCTTCTCTTTGTCTCTTTCCCATTCACGTTCTTCTGATGGTCTTGATTCTCGAGGTGGACCCCAACTCTCTTCTCTAGCCTTTTCTTTCTCTCTCCATCCACCTATTTTATAGAAGAAGCAATTTTGTTTTTAACACATTAGCAATTGTTTGTGTGGTGCTGGAGATTTAACACAAGATCTTTTGCATGCTAAGCAAGTACTCTTATCAACTGAGCCTTTATGAAGATAGCATTAATTTATCATCCTAAACACAAACTAAAGATACTCCTATCCCATTAAAAAATAAAACAAAAAACCTAAACCCATGTATATCCATGCACAGGTAGTCAATAATTTTTTTTGAATTATGTATCTATAGGAAGCTTAAACAGTTTGGATGCAATGTTTCATAAAATAAGAGTATTCTTTTAAAGTACTGTGATTTTTGCTGGTTATTCCATTATTCAAATGACCCCTAAGCATAGGTTCAAATACTGTTGCCAAACTTAAGAAAATACATGTGTTAGACAAACTTTGTTCAAGCATGGGTCACCAAAACTGCTGGCTATGGATTCAGTGTTGCAAATAAGCACTGTTTCAAGCAAAGTGATTTAAACAGAAACACATCAAGAGACAAATTATATGTTGATGATGGCAGAATAATAGAAAGACATCTAAGTTTGTATTTCTTCTAGGATTCCTCAGTACTCTGTGGCAACTTTAGAAGACACAGCTACTATTTACTGAGAACCTATCATACTGCCAACCCCATTTTACACAAGACATGGAAGTTACTTGTCCTAAGGTCACATAGTTGAACAGTGGAATATGGCCAAGACTAGAAAAGACAAAGAGGTTTACCACAGAAATCACAACTAGTAAAAGCAAAATAAGGTGCTAATGAGATCTGAACTCAGGAAGGATTATTCTGGGTACCACAAAAAAGAACTAGGTTGGGGGGGGGGGGGGGGTTAATGGCAGAAACCAGTTAGCAAAGAACCCAGACTCAACTACAATCAGGGGGAACACAAAAGTGGGTGGATTTAAGGACCATCAAAAAGCAGACTGAGGTGCTGGAGAGGTGGTTAACAGCACATAGTGTTCTTGCTATTCCCGAGTCAAATGTTGCTAATTGTCTTCACTCTATTTCCAGGAAATCTGATGCCTCTGGCCTCCATGGACACCTGCATTCCTGTGTGTGTGTGTGTGTGTGTGTGTGTGTGTGTGTGTGTGTGTGTGTGTGTGTACACACACACACCCATACATACCAACACAGGCATGCACACACATGTAATTTTAAAATAATGAATCTTTAAAAAAAAACTGAACTAAATGACAGACTTAAATAGAGGCTAAAACAGAAGGCAGAGAACTTAAGACATTTAAGACAGTGATCACAAGAATGGGTGTGTATTTGGAGAGGGGAGGAAGGGATAAGTTTAAGTATCAAGTGAACACTCCCAGAGTTGACTAGAAGAACAAATATGAGACACTGAATATGAGCCCATGGGTGGACAGTTGTGTGAACAAATATTCAGAAAGAGTAATTTTCATTTAAAAGTCACTGCACAGGAAATCAAAGAAAAAGACCTATATTTAAAAAAAAACGAGAATATGGCTGTGTTCCCTCTCTGTTTCCTGCTCTGCTCCCTCCCCCACCAGGCCTGGCTCCCCCCATCCCCTCTTTCTTTCTAATAAAGCTCTAAAAGTAAAACCAGATTCCACAAAGCACCTAATTTTCTAAATATTAAATCTTACCTGGCTTGACAAATGGTCTCCAAGGACCAGGTCTTGCATCATCACCACGTCTGGGAATCCTATCATCGTCCATATTTCTCCAAGGCCCCCGATCATCATCTGCACCTCGCCTGGAAATCCTATCATCATCAGCACTCCTCCAAGGTCCTCCTCGGTCATCATCCATCCCTCGCCTGGGGCCCCGGTCATCATCCATGCCCCTCCTGGGACCCCTGTCATCATCAGCATTACGCCAGGATGATCGTTCATCATCAGCGCCTCCTCGTCTCGGCCCCCGGTCCTCATCCATCCCTCGTCTAGGTCCTCTGTCCTCATCTGCTGTACGCCAGCTTCCTCTGTCATCATCTAGTCCCCGTCTGGGTGGTCTGTCATCATCCAGTCCTCGTCTGGGTGGTCTGTCATCATCTGTGTGACGCCAGCTTCCCCTATCATCATCACCAATTCGCCTGGGAGGCCTGTCGTCATCTGCATTACGCCAGGAAGGACGGTCATCATCTGTTCCTCTACGAGAAAATCTATCTTCATCAGGACCACGTCTAGGCCCTCTGTCATCATCCAGGCCACGCCTGGGGATTCGATCATCATCTGGTCTAAGAGAAGACTCTCTCTCTTCATCATCCCCCAGGCGCCTCACCCGATCCTCATCTCTCCTGTGAGACCTCTCATCATCCCGAGTTTCTCCTCGTCTCCACTCCCTAAGGAACAAGGTACAAGCTTTAAAAGCAAATTTTTCAGAAAGCATATGGGTCCTTGATTTCACTCATTCTTACAAATCAGTAAGTCTAAATTCCTTAGTTCTGGTTCTTTAAAAATGTTTTGCAAATAAAAATTATACCAAATCCAGTACCTTAAATCAACACATAGTAACAAGCAGACAACATTATAAAAACAATTACCTGTACCTTCCCAAGAATACCTTGCCAAGTTCTGTATCTTTTACAATAAGCTTTCCTCTAAACTTAATTTCTGCAAAAATAAAGCATAATTCTACCACTAGTAATTACCATACAAAATAATCCAGAAACTGAGCATGTAGCTTAGTGATAGAGTGCTTGCTACACACTACAAGGTTGTTCTATGCCCAATACTAAAAAGATGAAAAATATACTGCTGGGGGATTTCTTTCTGTACGCTGTGAATATATGTTGTTACCACTGGTTAATAAATAAGCTGCTTTGGCCTATGGACAAGGCAGCTTAGAGACAGGCAGGAAATCCAAGGAAAGAGAAAGGTGGAGTCTGGGGAGACACCAGCCTGCTGCCCAAGGAGCAACATGCCATCAGACCAGTAAAGTCACAGAACATGTGGCAAAACATAGACAAATAGAAATGAGTTAATTTAAGATATTTGAATTAGCTAGCAAGAGGCCTGCCACAGGCCATACAGTTTGCAAATAATATTAAGCCTCTGAGTGATTATTTTATAAGCGGCTGCGAGACAGTGGGGCCGAGTGGGATCGGAGAAAACTCCAGATACAATATATTTAAAAAACAAAAAAGCTCAACCTCTTTAGAAAAATGTTACAGTTTTATTAAATGGAGGTTGGGGAGAAGGAGACAAGGTTTCTCTGTGTAGCCCTAGCTGTCCTGGAACTCACTCTGTAGACAAGGCCAGCCTTACACTCAAGAGATTCACCTGCCTCTGCCTCCCCTAAAAGTGTATGCCACCACAACATGGCATATTTCATTCTTATTCTTTAAACTCAATGTTGTTGGGGTCTGATGGATTTATTTCAAGATGTGTATGGGAGCAATACTGAAGGGAAAAAAGAAAAACTATTAAAAAAAAAAGTCTCATTAGCAGTAAAAGTAGTCTCAAAGCAGGTATAGTGGCACAAGCTTGTAAATCTAACACTTGGGAGGTAGCCGTAAGAGTGGGAGTTCAAGGTCATCTTAAAGCTACACAGGACCATGACCTTGTTCAAATAATAGATGGATATGCAAACCATTCTACAATTCAAATCTGATTTTAACACCCAGATACCAGGATTCAAGACAAGACACACTTCCCTTAATTCTACTTACTTCTCTGGTAGGCCTCTCCTCCACTCAGAGTCAGCTTCTGGTCCTTTTCTCCATGTGCCTTCTGAATCTCTATCTCCCCACCGAGAATCCTGCAACCACAATGCAAAGAGGCATCATAGTAATAAAAGTTATGATTCCAACTACTAGAGTTATCACTCAAGCATTTCATTATTTCATTAAACAACCTCAAAATAAGAAAGAGTCTCTGGTTGAAGGAAGATGGACAACTCCAACCTCATCACTCAAGAGGCAGAGGCATTAGGATCAGAACTTTTTAAAAGGTAGTCTAGGCTGTATAAGACCCTGTCCTTCCACAAAAACAAAAAAAGTAGAGACTGGAAGAAGCTCAGTGGTCAAGTATGTATATTGCGCTTACAGAGGATTAGAGTTCAGTTCCCAGCAACATCAGATGCCTCACAATTTTACCTGTAACTCCAGTTCCAGTGAATCCAACAACTCTGTGTGCACCTGCACTCATGTACACATACCCACATGCACATAATTAAAAATAATCATTTAAAAGAAATTGGGAAAAATAATAACTAAGCAGTATTTTATTTAAGGGGCAAAGCAGTAACTCAGAGTGGCTGAAGCACAAGTTGACTGCTGGAACTGGTGAAAAGGGGTTGCTAATTTAATTGCCTTTGGCTCTCAGTAATGAATATGAACCAAAGAAAGCTGAGATGGAAGAGTAGATTTAAGGGTCACATATGCTACCATTATGAAAACTGAAAGAGGTCTGAAAGGAGATTATGATTGGAGAGACAGTAAAGGAATCAGAAGTGACATAGGGAGTAATTAAAACTGAAGTATGATTAAGAACTGAAGTATGATTAGGTAAATTACAGACCACTAACTAGAAGAATTCAACAGATAAGAGAAACAGGTCAGTTTTGTATACAAGCAATATCACCTAGGCATCTGATTATATTACACTGCACATTCTGAATGAGGTTGAGATGGGCCTAATTATCTCCCAAGTGATAGAAACACTATGAACATGAACAGATCTTTGTATCTTAAGCAGTCAGAGAGTGTCAAGTAGTTAATCAGCCACAATATTACACAAGAAAATTCACTGGTGAATCTATATGTAATACAGAGTAAATACACAAGGGTTGGGAAGACAGCTCTCAGTAAAAGGAGACTTGCCAGATTAAGAGTCTGAATTCCCTCTCCAGCACTAAACAGAAACCAAGAAAATAACTTCTGTACTCACTTTCCTAGAAAGTGGATCATCACCAAGTCTCCTCTCTTCCTCTCTGCGCCGCTCTCTTTCTTCAATTTCCAGCTCCCTCTGCCGTTTTTTCCTTTCCACTTCTTCCAGTTTCTTGACTCTCTCCTGATACTCTCTAAGTTCTTCCTCCCGTTTTGCTCTCTCAGCACGCTCTCTCTCTTCTCGTTCTATGAAATTTTATCAGGTTATTCCAATGTGCTGCCCACCCATACTTTCCTTTCCACCAACAGGGCTGCTTCCCTGGTATGTAGAGGTAAATCTTAAAGAGTTTTTAAAGGTGGGCAGTAGTGGCACACGCCTTTAATCCCAGCACTCAGGCAGGGGTAGAGGCAGAGGCAGGCAGATCTCGTTCCAGGAAAGGCTCCAAGCTACACAAAGAAACCCTGTCTCAAAAATAAATAAATAAATAAAAATACAAACAAGCCAGGCGGTAGTGGTGAATGACTTTAATCCCAGCACTCAGGGGGCAGAGGCAGGCGGATCTCTATAGGCCAACGTGGGTTCCAGGACAGCTAGAACTACAGAGAGAAACTCTTGAAAAAAACAATCAAGAAGAATATTAAAACAAGGCCAGCAAGATGGCTCAGCAGGTTAAAAAAAAAAAATTTACGAATAAACCAACTATGCATTTAATCCCCCGAACCTACATAAAAATTAAAGGAGAAAAACTGACTCCTCAAAGTTGGCCTCTGACCTCCACCAATGTACCTGCCCCATATACATTATACACACTCATTAATGAAATCTAAAATAGTTGGCAATCAAAAACAGCAACTGAGATTCAAATGAACAAGTAGTCCACAATGAGTTAGGATGACACTAAAATCCAGTCATTGTTTTTGTTCAACTGACACAAACTAGACATACTTGGGAATAAAGAGTACTAATGTAGGAACTGCCTCTATCAGACTGGCCTATGGGCATGTCTGCGGTGATATTTTCTTGAATGCTAATTGCTGTGGGAGGGCACACTGTGGACAATACTACCATCCCTGGGCAGGTGTACTTGGACTGTATAAGAAAGGTAGCTGATCATGTCATAGGAGTAAACTAGGAAGCAACTCTCCTCCATGGTCTCTGGTTCAATTTGTCTTCAGTTTCCTACCTTGAGCCCCTTAGCAGAATCTCTCACTTCCCTCAATGTGGAGAATGATATGGAGTCCAAATAAATAATTTCCTCATTCCCCAAGCTACTTTTGGTCAGTATTTTATCACAGCAACAGAAACCAAACTAGAAAAAATTCTATCGGATCTCTCGGATTCCAGGTACAGAACCACATATGTAATAATCATTAGTAATACAGGATACTAAAACACCAACAGGGGAAAAAATTATCAATTTTTAAGTATGTAGATATAGGTTGACAGAGGAAACAGCACTTACACATATAATAGACTAGGTTATCTCTATTGCCAAGAGACCAAATATACAGATTCTTTTGTTTTCTAAATAAGATTATAAAGTATGGCATCTAACACTTACCATGCAGTTTATCTAAATGGTTTACCTTTTAGCATCTGTTCTTCTGCCCTCCTCTGCTCCTCCTCTTCCTTTTCTCTGTAATAAGTTATTTTACGTTCTTCTTTTCGTTGCCTTTTCCGTTCTTCCAGGCGATTATGCCTTTCTTCTGCTAACCGTTCTTCAAACTGTTTCAGTTTTTCCTGTGAATTGAACAGTTATATCCCCCAAAGGTCAATTTTGTTCAATATAAACCAGGAATACACTTTTACACATGTAAGCTTACAAGATCTGAAAGCCATAGAAAGTGGCCACCAAATAAATACAAAAGCAGAATCTCTTAATGGGTAAATAAATTTCATCAGTGTGCCATGTTTTTAGAATACTGAGTAACACAATGAATCTACATAGTGACTAACTTTGCCTGGCACAACTGCAGCCATATAGGTTCAGTTTCCAGTTCTATTCTCTACCTCAAAAACAAAAAAACAAAACAAAACAAAAAACCCTGTTTACATTTTTACTTATAAAGCACACATGAATCTGGAGTTGCCTTGTGTAGTGCCTGAAATTCCACTCCTTCAGAGGTTCAGTGTCAAACAGCAAGACAAACAGCCTCCATCTCAAAAACCCACACTTTGGCAAATGAGAAAAATCAACTTTCATCTTTGAAGCATTTCTTGAGATGATTAGAATATCTCCCAATTCTTCCTACTGAAATATTGAATAACTATCCATTATACTTTAACTCAAGACAGAATTCTGCCAATGTGTTAAGGGAGAATCCTCAGAAATAAAAATAAAAACAAACCTCAAAGCTCACAAGTTAACTTTCCCTTACACACAGGAATCTCACCTCATAAACAGACTGCCGGGCAGCTTTGAGCCGCATCACAAATAGATCTCTGTCTTCCAACATTCGTGACATTCGATTCTTATGTTCCAGAGCCTTTTCTCGTTCTAGCTGCATTGTAGTAATCTGAAAGTACATAACACAAGTGTAATCTCCACAACATTTGTTTTCCAAATTACCCCCAAAAGATTCTGACATTCTTTAAAACTAAGAAGTTGCTCCTTCCCCATCGTATCTTTTGACAACAGCATCCCAATTGATCCCCAAAATAAAAGGTAGGGACAAGAGGTAAATTAGTCGTAAGACATTAATAAGGAAGGTTTTGAGCAAAACTATTTGATTTTACTGGAAGTTAAGGGAGAATGTCAGACTTTCTTCTCAGTCCTATGAAAATACAGAAGCCTTCAGACTGTCCCAAGTATTACTTGGTCTGCAGCATTTTCTACTTCTACTTAGTTTAAACCCTTATATTTGCAGAGAAAAAAAAAAAAAATCACAAAAATCACAATTTATCCTATATAAAACAGGAAGAACTGACAAAAACAAGGCCTATAAATCTGCAGATAATAGATTCTGAGACTGCAGGTGCCAAAGGCCCCCGCAGGGATATCCTTCCTCTTATTTACATGCACACAAGGCTGTGACTTACAGTTTCATATTAAATCTCTATTGTGAACACTTCTCTTTCCAAACTATTAGTAATTAGTTAAAGCACAATTTCCAGCAAAAGAATTTAAAAGCTGTTTCACTGCAAACTTATAAATTAGCTTACAGCACGATACCACAATGAAATGAAAAATGCTTACTCTTTCTTCTTCTTGTTGTTCCCACAAGTCCATGTCTTTAACCCTTTGTTCCTCATAAGCACTCTTTATCAAAGGAATTTCTTCCAAACGCTTAGCTCTTTCAAAATAGTCAATCTAAATGGTATGATAACAAAAGCAGTTTTACAAAGTAACTTGGTTTTTTGTTTTGTTTTTTAATTTTAGAAACAGAGTTTCTCTATGTAGCCCTGGGTGTCCTGGGACTAGGCTGGCCTCAAATTCAGAGATCCACCTGCCTCGGCCTCCCAAGTGCAAGGATTAATGTGTGTACCACTGCCCAGTGAAAATAACTCTATTTAACTCATGTGAAAAGATTAACAATCTCATTAGGCAGGAGGAACAGTTTGAGGCCACCTTTTATATAAAACTAAAGAAAAAAAAATCCACCCTCTCATTTACCTTCTTTTCTTGATTCTTCAGGCGTTCTTGAAGTTCCTTCTTTTCTTTCTCCAGTTGTTCAACCTGTTTGGCCATGATAAAATCTGGATCCAGTTCCTCAAGGTCCTAATGGCAACACAAAGGCAGAATGGTCATCACAAATATTTTAGTTTATTTGAGATAGGATTTCTCTTGTAGTCCTGGCTGGCCTTGAACTCAGAGATCTACCTGCCTGTCTCCCCTGAGTGCTGGAACCAAAGACAGTGTCATAACTCCTTTATAAAGATTATTTTTAACTATAGGGGAAGGGTATATGTGCATTTAAGGTGCCTGAATGTCATTAAGTGCTGAATCCAGCTGGAGCTAGAATAAGAGGTGGTTGTAAACCACCTGACGTGGGTGCTGAGATCTCAACTTTGGTCCTCTGGAAAAAGCAGTACAGCCATCTCTTCCAGGCCACAAAATAAAGACAAATACAATTAACAGTCACCTGAAGTCACTACTTTCTAGAATCAAATCCTGTATTTCTTTTTTTGAGCTGAGGCCCAAACCCAAGGCCTTGTGCTTGCTAAGCAAGCGCTCTACCACTGAGCTAAATCCCCAACCTGCATTTCTTTAAATAGGTATTCAATCAGGAAATATCAAAATTAGCCAAATGGGAGTTCCTGATGGCTAATGTGCTACATACTTCAATGTCGATGTCTTTGAATGCTTTGGCACCCAGTTCCGTCTTCTTGATCTGCTCTAACCGCTCCCGAACAGTTTTCTTTTTGATTTGCTCATGTTCCTGAAGGATTCGTTCCTTCTCTCGCTCCTTTGCCTCCTGGCGCAGCCTCTCTTCTTCAGCCTTCCGTACTTTCTGGAGTTCCGCTTCCCTCTGCTCCAGTTCTTCCTTCTCACGCTGGATATTCAGACTCTCAAGACGCTCTTTCCTTTCCTCAATTGTCTGTCGACGAGCCAGAATCCGCTGATGCTCTTTTCGTGAATTTTTAAGATATGCAGTAACTGCCAACTGATGCTGTTCTTCTTTTTCTTGCTTCAAAACAAATGCATTTTAAAAGATTACAAATATACAGTAGTGAAAATATCACCCATTGAAAGGCAGTTCAAAGACTTTGTCTTGACAAAAGCATCTCAAACACCAGTGAACAGGAAATCATAAAGTCTCTTCCACAGATTTCATCTCAAACCATAGTTTGAAAGATATACAAGTCCCTCAAAACTTTTGTAGCTCATATTCCCCCTCAGACACATACCAGAACGTGAGCAGGCTTGATGACTTCAAGTGCTTTCGCAAGCACTGAGGACATGGCTGTGAGTTGATTTCTTATTTGTTCTGATGGCATGCTTTGCAGGTGAGGACCAATTGGGGCATCTTCTCGAGTTGCATAATTCAAGTCTGATCCAAAACTCAGAGTCCGAGAAGTGTGGTCAATACGAACCTTTGAAAATTAAGTATCAGTAACCAAGCCTATATTTACAACTGCATTTGAGAAGGAAATAATCAATCCAAAGTTAAAAGTAATGAGAATTTGCTCAATAAAGCTTTTAAAAGGTTACCATTGTACCAAAAGCAGAGAAACTAAAGATCTGTGTCTTTCTAGTTCACAAAGACCTTCTAACCTGCCATCAGTGTCCCCTTATAGCACATACCTGCAGGTCACAGTGCCTGGCTGCGTCTACTATGGCCCGTTCCAGTTGGAAAGCATCAACAAAAGGAACCAGAGAAGTCAAACGAGAAAACTCAATGCTCTGATAAATCTGTGCCACCTGCACAAAAAAACACAGGGTTAATAATAACAGCTACTATTTAGTCACACTTTTACGTGCAATTTCTTGGCAGAAATTATGCCCATTATCCAGAAAGGGAAAAAAACTGAAGTTCATACAATTCGGCATAGCAGTAGACTATCAGAACTGGAGTTTCAATCATATGTTATGATCATAACATAACCATCTTCTGAGTTCCTAGTTTCATAAATAAAAAACCTAAATGGCCACATATTTGTAGATAAAGGCCTGCTACTTACCTAATATACTTTCAAATTTTTTTTTGTCTGAAGGAGACTGGCAGTATTACTATATACAGTTACTCTGCTAATTAACCTTCAAGTATTTGTATAGCACATAAGAAATAACACTGCTCACATATTCAAAAGAAAGCAGGTCAATGAAATGTGCAAACACATCATAATACTCCCTTACCAAATGAAAATAAATTAGAAAGCATTTATACCACTAATAAACTGCAACACTCAACCATAGTCATGACACTGAACTAACAAGACAAAAAGACACTAACAGCCAGTGTAAGCAAGAGGAACTACCCAGTCATTACTGGTGAAATGCTCTATTAATATAATCTCAGGAGCTGCTAAAGCTTTAATTACATAAACTATGTGACTAATTCTATGTGCTACAGGAGTCTCGATCATATGTGAAGGTATATGCATGTTAAGTGCTATAACACTTTCTAATGGGGAAACCCTAATTGAGCTCCAATGGCACTGGAATTGGTGTGTTTGTTACTATACCTAAGTGGAACTTTCAGACTATGAAAAAATCATGTAGGTAGATTTTTTTTTAAAAAGGGGTAGCCCTATATTAGCATGGAAAACTCAGGGCCAGGCATAGTGATTTATGCCTTTAATCTCTGCACTTGGAAGGCAGAAGCAGGCCAGTCTCTCTGAGTTCAAGGCCAGCCTGGTCTACTTAGGGAGTTCCAGGATATCCAGAGCCAACAGTGAGACTCTATGGGGGGTGGGGTGGAAGAGGTCAACAACAACCCAAAATCTAAGAAAAATTCATAGTATTTGACAAAGAAAGGGAAGTAGGAGAGAAAGAACAGTTGTTAGGTCATTGATTCTGTTTCAAAATTACAAATATAGAAATGTGAGCAGTAGAAATAGGGATGGCTTTCACTTAAGTAATTCTAAATTTTTTTAGTTTTGTCATCAAAATAAAGAGTAAAGGGGCTATAGAGGGGAGAGAAGATTCCCAGAGTCGGCCAGTCTAGTTATCTGTGAGCTTCAGGTTCAGTGACAATCTCAAAATACAAGTCAGAGAGTAACAGATAACAGAAGGAAGACAGCTGATGTCCACCTCTGGTCTCGACATACTTGTGTGCATAAACAATGCAAGTGTGTGCATATATATATTACATGTATCATACACAAGTATTTGCAATAGTGATACACAGCCAACAGCAGAAATCTCAATTTCTCCATAAGGCATTTGCTTGCATTTTACCTGTTGCAGAAGGCGGAGTATGGTATTGTTCTGTAGTTGTGGTACATATTGTTGCAATTCTGGTTCCTTTTCAGGTTGTTCCCTAACCCAATTTAATACCTATAAAATCAATTAAATTGAGAAAAAATATAGTTTATATGTAGCAGACACAAACAGTTTACACTTTCAACTTCTTTATATACAAAATATAAAGATACGAATTTCATCCTATGACACTATCAATACTTGTCTGAAGGTGACTGACAGCAGTGGCAGAAGTAGTCATGCTGCTAATTTACCTCCAAAAGTTTGTTTAGCACATCAGAAATATCTTTTCTCTTGATGTAAAGAAAAGACAATAAAATGTGCACTTCCCAACATATAGGGGAACACTTCTTTTTTTAGACAAATACAATGCTCAACTGCAGTAATGCCAACCACGTGGTAAAGACCAAAAACCACCCAATGCCAAGTCTTACCTTTGTGACTCTCTCACAGAGTTTTAGTGGATTGAACTCTACCTCCAGCCAGTTGTAAAGGTCTTTTACTTCCGGGACAACATATTGTAACACATTGAATCTGACCTATAGTAAGAAAGGCAAGAAGTTTAACTGCTAAAAGAAAAATTTCCAGCAGATTCTAGACTACATACTAAAACTAGAAAATTTACCAAATACAATCCAAACCATTACTATTAATTACCCCATATTGTTTCTACCTATAATTAACAACCCAAAAAAAACAAATTACATATCCAAAACCACAAAATAACTGAGCTTCCCCCTTTTTTTTGGGGGGGGGGGATTAGTTTTGAGACAGGGTTTCTTTGTGTGCCTATGGCTATACTGGAACTCGATCTGTAGACCAGGCTGGCCTCAAACTCAGGGAGGGATCTGTCTGCTTCTGCCTCCCAAGTGCTAGGTTTAAAGGAGTGTGCCACCGTCTGGCAAAAAAATTATTCTTATATGAAGTATCACAAAAATTACCAGGGTAGCTCTATTCTCCTTGAGGTCAAATTTGGAAAACTCAGTGTCCATTAACAGAACAGTATCATGTATGTTAATTTAAGAGCTCTGTCTGGTCCCCTGTATCAAGTTCCACATACATACTCAACCAATCATATTTAGATAATATTCAAGAAATCTGTCCTACATGCTTTTTTCTTATCACCCAAACATGGCTTATATAACTATTGCACAACATGGCATAAATATAAGTATTCTAAGAGATTATATTTCAACCTTACATGGGGTTATACATTAGATTATATGCAAATACAACCACTACCTATTTCAGACTGCCAGTGAGTTTTGATGTCCACTGGGATCTGAACCAGTACCATGCAGACACTTTTAGGTGTAACTGAAAGCTAACTAATTCATCACATACCCTGAACCACTGCTTTAGTGAGTCTCCCCAAATGAACAAGATATCCATTGCATCAGTGGTTGGTTCCTTGTCCACATAATTAGAAGCCTGACAATGAATCTGAATTCCCAGTATTTAGTCATGAATTAAAACTTACCACAAAGTTTTCTCTCCAAAGCAATAAATGCTCAGACTTATACTAACCATATCATTAATAAGGCCGATTCGTGTGGGTGGGGCTTGAAGACCTAGCAGTGTTGCAAGGCGTCGCTGCTTCTCAACTATAATACCATCCATATCCAAAAGTCGAGCAATGTCAGTTCGCTCAGGAGTAATAGGTATGGAAAGAGTCGCCAAAAGGACTCTAGTAGACATTCTGTGGTGAACAAAGTTTTATTTGTTAATATTATAAATGTGTTTAATTATCTATTGTATGCCATCAACAATATATGTGTGTGTGTGTGTGTGTGTGTGTGTGTGTGTGTGTATGTTGCACACCATGGAGACTACATTCATGCTAATTATTCCAGCATACCAGAGTATTAGAAAACTGAACCATGAGGAAATGAATCCTTGTAAACTCAATCTCATCAACACACTGAATGTGGCCCAACAGCAGTAAAGACAAATTTCCTTACCAAAATAATTAAAGGTAGCTTTAGAAACTAAGAAAATGGACTTTAAGTAAACACAATTATGACAGAGAATGGAAAGGGAGAGAGAACCTAACTTTTTACTTTCCTGAAACACAAGTCTGCACTTTAGAATGCTAAGTAGCATAGGTGCCCAGCATACACAGGAGTAAATGATCTGCTGCTGCTAACCAATATTACAGCATTCATGGGAAGAACTGCATTAACTCCCTTAAGGAAAACCATTTGGTTGATTTCATATTCTTCTACAAAACTAAGAAAAACAGATACACATTTTAAAAGCCAGTTTACTAATATAAGGGCAAAAAAGGTGACATGTGAATTGCCTATTTTGTGCAAGACAATAGGTTCCATTCCTAGCTTGACCAAAAAAAAAAGCGACTGTAAAGAAAGTAAGCTGTATGTGATATGGTTTGTTGTAGATTATCCTTGTTGGAAGAGGTCTTGTTATGTAGTTGAAGCTGGCCTAGTTTTGAGTTTTGAACTTTTGATCCTCCCGCCTCAGTCCATGTGCTAAGAGGTATGTGCCACCCCCACCATTCAACCTATACTATGATTTTCTTTTTTTTTTTTCTTTTTGTTTTTGAGACAGGGTTTTTCTGTGTAGTTTTACGCCTTTCCTGGAACTTGGTAGCTCAGGCTGGCCTCGAACTCACAGAGATCCGCCTGGCTCTGCCTCCCGAGTGCTGGGATTAAAGGCGTACACCACCACCTCCCGGCATGATTTTCTTTTTAATAGTCTACAAGTTGCACACACCCTTTTATTTTTGAAATGTGTTTTCATGCCTATCTCCCAAATAATCTCCATTTTATGACTCAGATACCCATATTTTTTACCATACTACAAATAGAAATAGAAATTTTTATCTTTTCCCAGGCTAGTGACCTAACATGTACTATTTTTGAAAAAGCAGCAGCAATCAATGATCCACAGCTCCTAGCCAGCCATGCAATCCTAAGAGTAAACAGACTCTCTTCCTCCCCTAGTATACTACACTGTTAATAGGTCAGTGTAATATATCCTTACTTAACACATTTTCTTTCAACTTAACAGTAGATTTACCAGGATATAACCTAACACAAGTCAAGTGCTTTAGCTACAGTTACTGGGTTTTTTTTTGAGCTGAGGATCGAACCCAGGGCCTTGAGCTTGCTAGGCAAGCACTCTACCACTGAGCTAAATCCCCAACCCTAGTTACTGTTTTATAACCAAGAAAGAAGAAAAGAACTTGATGGAGTTACCTAATTATCCAAACTTGCTCTAAGAAGACAATCTACCAAAACATGGATAGAAGGTTCACATGTTAGCATTACCTCTGTGAATACACAACTTTCTCAAATGGGTTTTCGGTGGCATTTTTTTCTGGGGTCAGGAAAGGTAGAAGATGGCTCAAGAATACTCTCCAAGGACAGCAATGTCTCAGAGACACTTGGTGGTCACAATTAGAGATTGCTCCTGGCCTCTAAGGAGTAATCTAGAAAACATTCTACCAAGCACTAGCAATACGACACGACAGTATTAGCCAATCTAAAATGTCCAGAAGCTAAGATTCCATGCTTTAGACCACACTACCACTTAGAAGTTTAATTTCATTACCATCCAACTATAATATCTTACCTTTGCATCTCATCTTGAGTAAGATTCTTTCTCATTTCTCTAGACAGATGATAAAGACGATGAAGTGTAGATGCATGAAACAGAGCATTTCCAGATTTCCAAAACACTGTTGAGACTTTGTTATAATAATTTGCCATCAACTGAGGCTTAGGTGGTTTTTTAGACAAGGAAAATAGCCCATGAATATCTTCCACAGCTTTGAAGGCTTCCTAAAAATGTACAAATTAACCACTTCATTAAAAACAGATCAAATGACAAATCACTTTTACGAAATTAAAACATTATAAATAAAAATAGAAAATAAAATGCTTAACATGGTTTTTATTCCTGTGTGATAAATCTGAGAAATAGTTATAATTACAAAAAATGCTATCTTTGAAATATTGTTTTGTTTTTTGTTGAGAGGGCTTCTCTCTGTGCAGCTTTGGCTGTACTGGAACATTTTTCCTAATATAATCATATTTGCTTGTCCTCTATAAGTATTAGTTTAAGATAGTAGGTGTCCCTATAAAAAAGGAAAAATACTATGTGCAAGAGAAGAAAATTAAATCCCATTTATACTTTTAACTTTTAGTTAAAACACATTTCGACTAAAAACTGCCAATTTTTCAGTTAATTCCCTATAATTTCAACTGGCTCTTTTATGTTAAATAAATTTAAAAGCCCTCAAGTTATAAAGCCACAAAATGATGTGAATATATCCTTAGAAGGGGGGGAAAGGGCCAGGAAGCTTTTCATCATCACTGCTCTCTCTAAAATGTTATATACACCATGCATGGTCCTAAAGCAGCACTTCTCCAAACCAAGGAAAGGGTAAGTGTAACTTCTAACCATCAACAAATGCTCATAAAGGACAATAAAGTTACAATGTATTATCAGATTAAAATTATGAGGAAACTACTATTTAATAGTCTTTGTAGAAGCTAGAGATGTAATCAGTGGTGTTGCACATGCCTACCATTTAAAAGGCTATGGGTTTAACCACCAGCACCAGGGGGTTGGAGATTTAGCTCATTATAAGTGCTGGTCTACCAAGACAAGGCTGTGGGTTCAGTACCTAGTCCAGAAGAGCATGCACATACACAAACAGGTACTAATTCCTTACACCAAAACCAAATAAAATGAGGAAAGGAAACAGCAACAGCAGCAACAAACAAGAACATCTCTGTCTTTTAATATTTTTCTCCATAGTTCTTTTATCAGATTACCCAACTCAGAATGGTACCAATCATAAAACCACATTTTGTGCAGCAGTCATGATGTAGAGTTTTTTATTTTTTTGCACAGAAGATTACATGATTTGGCCCAGATTTTGCAAGCGATTAAAAACATTATGAACCTCCTGTCTAAAACTCTTCCTGTCAGACAAACTTAAATTCTCACATTACCTACTAAAATTAACTAATACCAATACTAAAGAGAGAGAGAGAATGGTACAAAGCTAATAGTTAACTTGCCTGCCATAGTTCCATGCTGATAGCACTGTCCAACTGAACAAGTCTGGTTTCCAAATGCATGGATTGGCTCTCTGGATTATTAAGATTGATTGCTGTGCTTTGGTTATGGTGGCGCTGAATCTGAGATAAGTGCATTCGCAAGTTGTCACAGAGCTTGCGGAACTCAGCCTTTCGAGTATACTGGAGGCAGAATTTGAAAGCTGTAAGCATAATTGTCAAACAAGAATTAGATATTTTCTGTCAACTTAAATAAATATCTGAGTAAGTTTTATATGCCCCATATTAAGATCAACTTTAACAAGATTCACTAAGCTCACCATTACTCTATGTAAAGTCAAGTCTTAATTAACTCCCTCCATGAACCTATGCCACCACTCCTGAGCAAAATAAAAGGCATGGTCTTAAGTCCTGGCCCAAAATATGTTTCCAGAAATTTACAAATAGGAAATGAATAGAATTTAAATTAAAGACAAGACTTGGGAGCTAGAGAGATGGCTCAATATCTGGCTACTCCAGAACTCAAGTTAGATTCTCTAAACCCACGTGGAAGCTCAGGGTCATCTGCAACTCCAGTTCTAGAGAATCTCATGCCCTCTTCTGGCCTCTGTAGGCACCAGGCATGCAGATGGTATACATACATACATATGTCAAAACATCCATACAAAAAAAATAATAAATTTATTCAAAGTAAGAGTCACCTTCAAAGACCTAAAAGAACAAAAATTGCTAAGTTGAAATACAATCAACTTACACATCTAATATACATAAAATGCGACATGCTTTGTACTAATGAAAGCTATGTAATGAGAACTTAACCTAACCTAATTTCAAATATAGAAACAGAAGAACATATGAACTACTTGCTCAATCATTAAAATACACATCTATGTTATATCAGAATACTTCTGGTGACATCTTTGCTCTTACAAGCTGTATTTCGCTGAGTGATGGTGGCACATACCTTTGATCCCAACACTCAAAAGGCAAAGGCAGGCAAGATTTCTGAGTTCAAGGCCAGTCTGGTCTACTGAGCAAGTTCTATCAGGTTACACAGAGAAACCCGGTCTCAAAATAAACAAACAGTATTTCTATTTCAACAAACCTAAAACAAGTAATAAGATTTAACCCCAACTCAGTATTTTTTACCAAATCAGCAAAAAGCCCAGGTTTGCTTATGAGACATGAATATTTACATATGCTATACATGCAAATAAACACAGGTTCCAATATTCCTACTGAATCAGTCACAGTTGAAAGTTACCAACATATAAAGAAATTCTGAGCCAGGTGTGGTAGATGGGTGCCTGTAATCCTTAGAACCTAGACCAACCTAGCCTGGACTAAACTGAAAACAAGACAGAAAGACAGACACAGATAAACTAAGGAGGTAATCATCCCTTAAGACTGGAAATGTAAACTTTTAAGTAAAAAAAAAAGGGTGGGGGGGGGGGGGGGGGTGTCAAATAGTCATTCAGTTACAAGGCTACATGCACTGCAGCAAAAACTGCTGTCAGTCTAGTCCTTTAGAATGTGTGCTGAGAGATAACCAAGTATGAAATGATCAGTGACATCAATACTACTTAAAAATGAGAAACATGGTGGCCATAGTGGTATGTGCTTTTAATCCCAGAATTCAAGAAGCAGGAGCAGGCAGACCTGAGTTCAAGGCCATCCTGGTCTACAGAATGAATTCCAGGATAGCCAAGACTACAGAGAAAGTGTCCCAAGGGGGAGAAAAAGGAAAAAAAAAAAAGAAAAAAAAATCCACATGTATAAGGCTATCCAAGTAGAAAGTAAGGTAAGAGATTTGGGGAGGGGGGGGGGGGGGTAGAGCCAATACAGAGAAGTCAGGGAGTTGGCAGTAGGAGGGTGATGATCAAGAATGAAGTATAACATGAAAATATACCATAACGAAGCCTATTACTCTGTGTGCTTAACTTTAAAAAAGCAAGAGAGGCTTCAAAAGTCAGTAGAACAATCTATATGGAAATATATTAACCTGTAAGATAAAGCTTTTTTTAGCTATTTATGTAATAAAGGTCAATCTCATTTCACTAAGGATAAAACTAGTTCTGTTTTTAAAAACTATAGAGAACAGGAAGTTAATCTACAAAAATCTATTCTAAAATTAACTTTTCAAATCAGTTTATTAACATTTCACAATGTCATTTTACCTTGCTGGGCAATATCATGGTAAAGGCGCTCTACTCTAGAATTGTTTCGCAGAAGGTCCAAACATTGCCTGTATGATTCCCACAGGAACTTGACCCAGGGAGTCAGTAGCAATCTGTCAGTACGATCCTGAGTGTCTTCCCCACTTACTGCACTTAAGAGAACACTACAAAGAAAAATCACATTGAAAACTATTTCAGATAATTTCTTATTTTAATGTGACCTGAAAGCCCAAACCAACAATGACAAATACAGAAATGCTTCCCACAACCATATATATATATATATATACATAGTCAAGCTAAGCTGTACCTTACCACCTGTATTTGAATTCTCAGTAAATGTTACAAATGTTTAAATTTTAGTGCATTTTCTATCCTAAGGTATAAATTTTAAATATTGCTTACATGATTGAAGTATACTTTTTTTTTTTTTTTTGCCAGAGCTGAAGACGGAACCCAGGGCCTTGTGCTTGCTAGGCAAGTGCTCTACCACTGAGCTAAATCCCCAACCCACTGAAGTATACATTTTAAACTTCAAAGATAAGCAGTTATTTTCTGATAACCACCTACCTTTAAGTGGTGGTGGTGGGATGATAGTGGCACGTGTAAAAAAAAAACAAAAACAAAACATTGTGCTGGACGGTGGTGGTGAACGCCTTTAATCCCAGCACTTGGGAGGCAGTCAAATCTCTGTGAGTTTGAGGCAGCCTGGTCTACAGAGTACATCCTCCTCTACACAGAAAAAACCCTGTCTCAAAAAAGCCCCCCCCCCAAAATTTTTTTTTTTAAAAAAAGGAAAACATTTTGCTAACTATCAAAATACTTGGGGGATTTAGCTCAGTGGTAGAGCGCTTGCCCTGGGTTCGGTCCTCAGCTTAAAAAAAAAAAAAAAAAAAAAAAATCACAAAATATTTACTAAGGGATTAAACTAACATACCTCTCAGGAGTCTGAATATTATCCAGATCTTCTATATCTAACACCATTTGTTGGGACTCTTCTTTAGCAGCTTCTGTTTTTTCCTCTGCTAATTTCAAGTATGCCCTAACAACATCTTCTAAAGATTTGATGTTTACCTACAGGAAGGAAAATGAATTTATTTTTCTCCAATGAACTAAAAGAATGTTTAAAAAGCAAATCAAGATATAAGATTTAATTTGAAAGGTAAATTCCTCCAGAAGTTACTAAAAGCACTTTAAAAACACGAAAAACGAGCTCAGTACCTGCTGACAAATGTTCTTATATTGATATAAACCTTCCTTAGCCAAATGGCTCTTACGAAGATCCACACACAGTTCCAAGTATTTCAACATAATTGGCTCATGTATCTTTTGCCATGTTCGGTGTTTCTTACTTTTCATAACATCATAAAGAACATCCAGAGCAGGTTGCTTTTTGCCAACCTCAAGAAATTCTGGAAAAAAAAATTGAAAATTAAAATTAGCTGTATATACTATATAAAAACCCAAATGACAGAACAAGGAAATGACTCAATAGGTAAAGGCCTTTGCTGTCAACCCTGACCCTCTTTGAGTTTTATCTTCAGAACCTACACAGGAGAACCTACTCTTGAAAATTGTTCTCTGACCTCCACATGCACACCAAAGAATGCAGGTCCCCTTAACTTGCACAAATAAATAAATATAAAAGAAAAATTTTTTAAAATCTAAATCTTGGGGCTGGAGAGATGGCTCAGCGGTTAAGAGTACTGGCTGTTCTTCCAGAGGACCTGAGCTCAATTCCCAGCAACCACATGGTGGATCACAACCATCTGTAATGAGATCTGGCGCCCTCTTCTGGTCTGTAGTCATACATGCTGCATACATAATAAATAAATAAATCTAATTTAAAAAAAAATCTAAATCTTGCCTCTTTACTGATTTAATTTTCTAACTCATTCCCAACTTTTTTTCAACATGTTTGGCTAATAACAATCTCATAATCATGCAACGTATAATGGCAAATTAGTATTATCTTAAGATACAGCATTCATGTAGAACTCAGTGATTTTAAAATTCCAGAAACTGAAGTCACAGATGGGGGATATCTCCCCCAAAAACTAAAAGTGTAAGTATGACTTCATCACATTTCTGTGGATAATTACATTTCTGGTAAATTATTTTATGATGAAGTAGAAAAACAATAGATTGCTTTTACTATCTATTTTTAAGACCAGTTGACTACATTTAAATGAACTTATTCTCAAGGAAATCTAGTGAAGTCTTGGAAATGGATAATAAGTGTTCTGACTTTGTCAGCTGGCATCTCTAATCTGACATAGGTCTGAGCCTTTCCATACAAATTTTACAATAATCTACAAAATAGCTTGCTAAGATTTTGATTGGGGTTATATTGAATAGTTATAGATATGAGTTTGAAGATGTGACCGTTCATCTCCCCTATCATGTAAATAGGTCACATATACACCAAAAAAAGACAAGAAAGCAACTGAAAGAAGGGATTCATGGGTCTGGAAAAGATGGCTCAACGGTTAATAAATGCCCTCCCTGTTCTTGCACAGAACCTAAGTCCTAGCACCCACATCAAGTAGCTCACAACTGCCTGTAACTTTCAGCTCCAGAAGATACACAATGCCTTCTTCTGGCTCTTCCAGCATTTTACAGACACAGAGACACACACACAGACAGACAGACACACACAGAGACCCTTTTCTTTTGAGGGAAAGGGTAGAGATAGGGTCTCTCTATGTAGCCCACTCAAAATATAAACCTTAAAGAAGAAAAATGAGTGCTGGAGAGGTGGCTCAGAGGTTAAGAGCACTAGCTGCTCTTCCAGAGGTCCTGAGTTCAATTCCCAGCAACCACACATGGTGGCTCACAGCCATCTGTAATGAGATCTAGTGCCCTGCAGTCATACATACAGGCAGAACATCATACATAATAAATAAATCTTAAAAGCAAAGCAAAGCAAGGAAAAGAAAAATGAGCTGCTGGACTTAGTGGCACACGCCTCCAATCCCAGAACTCAAAGGGTCTCTGAGGGGACAGCCAGTGCTACACAGAGAAACTCTGTCTCAAAAAACAAACAAACAAACAAACAAACAAAACCCTAAAAGAAACTTCTAAAACAATTATCAAGAGAAATACCAATTAGGATTCAATGGCCTAAATATATGTGTCCTCCCCAAACTTCAAATTGATACATACTCAACAATGAAATGCTTTATTAAGAGTTGAGTCTTTAAAGAGGCGACTGGATCACAGGGTTCCACCCTCTAAATGCAACATGTAGCTTTTATAGATAGCTAACTTTTTGTTCTATCTCTTTAATCAGGCAAGGGACACATTAATCTACCCCTGAGAGATACTGAACCTGCTAGCTTATTTATCATGAACTTTTCAGCCACCTGAAACAAAAGAAATTCTTGGTATTGATTGGTAAAGTACCCAGAATGTGTTATCTCATTACAACAGCACCAATAGATTAAAATAAAGGACAGGAGTACTTCTCAAATCTATGATTTTTTTAAAAAAGAAAAAAACCAGAAAATGAGACATTGACAACCAAGACATGACAACTAAATATAATGTTGTATGTGGATAGGATCCCAGAGCAAAAGGACAATAGGCAAAGTAGGATAATTGGAACACAGTAAAAACTTCACTTAATAATTTAATTGCTAGGCAGGGGTGCTGGTGCGTGCCTTTGATTCCAGCACCTGGAAGTCAGAGGCAGGCAGATCTGTGAGTTGGAGGCTGGCCTGGTCTACTTAGTGAGTTCCAGAGCTACAAAGTAAGATCTTACATCTACAACAAAAATAATTTCAGTTATTGGCTCATTAGTTATGAGTGAAAAACTATATTGTTTTAAGATGTTCATTAATGAGGACAACTGGGCATGGTGAAAACTCTGTATTATCTTTGATTCTGTGAAACAGAACTGTTTTATAAATTTAAATTAAGGTTAGTTTTAAAAATACAGACTATAGAGCAAAGTAACTTGACTTTGAGCTTGAAGGCATTGTGTGTAGTAACATTTCCAAATCTAGTTGCTGTTTTAAATTTTATGCAGCACCTTTAAAAATTCAGTCAACAGAAGTGGCTCTAGATTAAAAATGGGTATATTTTTTGTCCACCACCCCCCCTTTCACAGAAATAGAAAATATTTAATCTAGTCAACTAGTTAAATTCATTTTTAAATTTAGTAATTTTAAGCCAGGAGTGGTGGCTTATACCAATGATTCTAACACTTGGGAGGCTGCTGCAAAAAACCAAAAGGACAAAAATCAGAAAATGCTGAATTTCACACACAAACACAAAGCTTCCACTTGCACATTTAAAACATAATTTGAAGGAGTTAAAATACTGGTTTTAGTACATCTCCATTTTTTTTTGAAGTGTTTATTTTCTTCCTAATAGTCTTGGGGCCAGGGGTGGTGGCCCATACTTTAATCGCAGCAGGGAGGCTGAAGCAAATGGACCTCTCTGAGTTTGAGGCCAGCCTGATCTACACAATAAAACCCTTTCTCCACCACCCCCTAAAGAAGCAAACAATTTTCCCCCCCGAATTTGGGATGTTCTTCCTTAAAGTAAGATTGTTAAAGAGCCCTGGGTTCAATTCTCAGCACCAGTTTTTTTTTGTTTTGTTTTTTAATACAGCATTGACGATGGAGAGGTAGGTGGTCAGTGCTTTAGAACATTTGTTGCTCTCTCTTCTTTCAGAGCACCCAAGTTCTGTCCCCAAGATCCTCTGTAACTCCGGTTCCAGGGGATCTGATAACCTGTCTTCTGAACTCCATGGACACCAGACACATAGGTGCACATATATACAAGTAAAACACTTAACTAATGCACTCAGAAGGCCATAAAAGCTCCTTATTTGGGAGCTTACTAGATCTACAGGTTTAATGACTAAGGTTTCAGGAATGGTGCTTGCTTCCCAGTTCTTCCAGTGAAACAATACTGCTCCAGCTCTCCAACATTTAGACCTGAACATATCACACAATATATCGAAAACTAAGCATCTTTACAAAATATTCTGAGTCCTCTTATTTATCAGCAATTTTTCCCTCCAGTGTTGGAGCCCAAACCTAGGATCTCACTCTGTATGCTAAGCAAAAGATGCAACCCTAGCCCCACCCCTTACAGTATCAAACAGTATTCACATATAAACTCAACATTATGTGGAAAAGACCATCTTCATTTCAGCCACACTGCTACCCCAAAATCTTATCAAACAAAACAAGGAAGTACAGCTAGATACTATATTGGAAGCAGAAAGTCTGTTTTAAGTACTATCCTCTTCCTGAAGTGTACCTAAGGTTGTTTTCCATGTTTCTTTAGGTGTTTTTCAAAGCAATTTAACCTAAAGTCCCTATCAGAAAAAAAAAAAAAAAAAAAAAACTTGTTAGTAAATGAATTTAGCCATAACAGGACTGGAGAAATGGCTTAGCAGTTTACAACACTGGTTACTCTTCAAGGACCTAGGTTATATTCCCAGCACCTACATGGAAGCTCACATCATCTACAACTTCAGTTCCAACACTTCCTGACACCCTCTTCTGACTTCCAATAGGGCACTACTTGCAAGCAAAACACACATACATATGAAATAAAAAGAAAATTGAAACAGCAACCCTACAATGACATATTATACCCATATACCCAACCCTCAATTTCACACTAAGGATTTAAATCCTCAAACTATTATTTAATGTTTACAATATAAAATACAAATCAAGTTAAAGTTAAGGAGAGAACCCATAATAAAATAAATACAAAACACTGGAAATGTAAGAATAATCCACTTCCCCAGTATATTTTTTAATGGAACTGAGGTTTCTTTACTTTAAAAAAAAAATACTAGTTTTTATTTTATTTTATTTTATTGTTTTATGTGTATGAGTGTTTTGCTTGCATGTGCCCCACATGCACGCCTTTGTATGTCAGGACAGATCCCTTTCAATTGGAGTTACAGTTAGCTGTTAGTGTGGTTTCTTAATGTCATGCTTAGAAGCTTGATGTGGTAGAATCAAATCTGTATCATTAGCACTGAAGGAAGCTGAAACAGCAGATCAAGTCTGAGGACAACCTGGACTACCAAGTAAGACTGGCACTAAAACAAAACCCACAAAAATAAATACACCTTCGGGCTGGAGAGATGGCTCAGAGGTTAAGAGCACCGACTGCTCTACCAGAGGTCCTGAGTTCAATTCCCAGCAACCATATGGTGGCTCACAACCATCTGTAATGAGATCTGGCGCCCTCTTCTGTATACAAAATAAATAAGTAAATCTTAAAAAAAAAAAAAAAAAAAAAGATAAGTCTTTAGTTCAAAACTCATCCTTTCTAACTCTGAAAGTCTCAAACTGAAGGACGCACACTTAAATATAAAACCCCAGCACTCAGTAGGTGGATCCAGAACAGCCAGGTCTACATAAGATACACTATCTCAAAACACACAAAATTATGGGAGGCACCCTTACTGCCCCCCCCCCCCAGAAAAGTAAAGGGGGGTGGGACAGGAATGTTTTTAAACAAAAAATTGAAATTGGAACAAACGCTTCACGATGATCCATGGTTGAGTTGTCCTTACTCTAACTTACAAACATGGAGATTTAGTTCCTTGAAATTACATAGTTAATGGGATGGGAAGGCTTTTGAGGCTAGAAGAAATTATTTCAGCATTTAAATAATCCAAGATTAAGAATCTAGAAACTGGCCGTACACCTTTAATCCCAGCACTCAGGAGGCATAGCCAGGGGGACCTCTGTGAGCTCCAGGACAGGCGGCACCAAAACTACACAGAGAAACCCTGTCTCGGAAAAAAAAAGAATCCAGAAACTGAAATCCAGACTTATATGTACTACTAGAATAAGTGTAGAATTACTAGCATTCTACGCCTATCTTTAGGACATGATTGAAACTGTGTCTACCAATAAAGAAAAGGTTCATTCATATCAATCCTTCATTTTTCCCTAATCTGTGCAACAGATTAAATATCTAAACTATAATGTTACTAGTCAGTTGTGGAGTTTCACTAACAACTTTATCTCTTAAGGCAGGAGTTGTAGGGTATAAAGTGAAAGGCTTTGACATTTTTCCCTCAAAATTACCACTTAAGGAGACTTAAAGGGCTATTTTATTTAATTTAATTAAAATAATTCAGTAGACTAAATATCCGTGGGGTTACAGATGCTACAGATAAAACATTTAGGTAAGCAAGATTTCTGAGATGTGAAAAGTCCTTTTATCATTCTACTTAACGTTCTGTAAACGGTGTTATGTGTGAAAGACAGTCTGCTCATGTCAAGACCCTTGGAAGCTAAGGCATTACTTACTACTTGCTACTTCAGACACTGTAATGGGGTTGCAGCAAGAAGTCAATACAGCAGATCAACATTACCCACACAGTACTTTACTGATACTGTCCTCAACTTGCTTATCATTAATCAAGTCTACTTCAATTGAGAAACAGTAAAAAGAAATTTAGAACACATTGAGTTACTGAACTAGTAAGTTCACATGAAAATTCCAAACAGGAGAAAAACAAGGTCAGCTATTATTACTATGGATGTCTGTAGGCCAAAGACTGTAGTGCTTTAAGTAGTCTACTATGGGGAAAAAACGCCCACTGGTGAAAGTTACAAATAAAATACAACAGCTATACCTACTAAGTCCACCCAATTCCATTTCCCACAGCACAAAGTAAGTCTAAGTTTCAAAAGATCCAAAGTCCTAACTTAGCTACAGTTCTGATTTCATAATAAATTAAATTAGTGTTAGTAGCATTGGGTTAGTTATCAGCAACTTGCAGTTTTAGTTAAGTACTACTACAATTCAAAGGTGCAATTCCCTAACCACAAAAAACACATTTCAGAAGTATGCAACCAACACATTTTTGTTCCTGACAGATTATCAGCAGTATTCCTTTATAGTACTGACTCAAATGGCCTTTTCACAAAATGAGATCTCCACTTTTAACAACCTTGCCAAACAGAAATCCTCAACATCCATGGTTTATCTGTTGGACTGAGGGAATTAAAAGGGGGGACAGCTACAGAATTAGGATTTTTTAAGGCAGTTTTTAAAGATGAGAGATGTGCACACGACTTTTCCACCACACAATGTCAAACTGAAGCGATCAGAACAAGTCTTTCCTGCAAGCCTAGCGCTTAAGCACACTTATGGAAATAGAAATAGCAGTCGATGGCGCTTCGGAAAGAAGAAAAAGGGAGGAAAAAAAAAAACAAAAACAAACAAAAAAAGCTGATATGGATATCAAGAGACCTTGGTTCTAGTTTCCTGACACTCCCAAGTGACCTTGGGGAAACAATTTTTTCTAGAGGCTTGTCTGGGGAGAACCATTTTTAAATCCCTAAAGAATATTAACTTTTCGTGATTCAGAATGGGCTTTCGAACTGACCCTAATGAATAGGGGTGGGGGGTAGGCAGGGGACAGGAAACAGGAAACAAGTTAATGGATCTGAGGCCTGAAGTGCAAACGAGCGACTATGTAAGGGAAGTGAACCATGACCCAGCAGGCCTCCGCGTGGGACCTGGGGCCAGACGTGCCTGAGAGGTAGGGTGGAGATAAACTAGTCAGGTTCTCGGCCCCGGCGGGAGGTGGAGCCGAAGTTCTCGCGTGCATTGTCCCCGGGAGGGAGCCATGTTTCCTCCTCCCCGGCACTCCCAGATGGCGGTAGGGAGCGCTGGGCTTCCCAAGCAGCCCGCGGGTCTGAAAAGCCGGCGGGGGGTGGGGGGGCTGATCAAGGATCGCAGGGTCCGAGAGACCTGACTCTCAGGCGGCAGCTAGGGAAGACAGGCCGGGGGCGACGGTTCCTGATCCGCGCTTTCCGCCGCGGCCCCCTTGAGTGGGGAGACCGTGCCGATACACGGCCGGGGTGGCGGCGACCGTGATCACTGGCCTCCACAGCCCGGGCCGCGGGCCGCGGGCAGCTGGCCGGGGCCCTCGACCTCCCGAACCTCGGGTCGGCAATGTGCGGCGTGACCTGCTGCCGTACTCACCGTTGGCGCGCTTGAGGGCATTTTCCGGCCTCTGGAAATAGGCCGGCATGTTGGCGGTAGGCTCAGCTCACCCGGCGTCAGCGAACTCCCTAGTGGCCCGGACCGGGAGAGGAGGCGGAGGGGCACTAGCGCGAGCTTCCACGCGCCTCACCAGCAGTCACCCGCGCCCAGCCGGCCAGAGACGGAAAGGAAGGAGCCACGTGATCCCCTTGCGGCCGCACCGCCGCCGCCCGAGCCCCGGATGTAGGGGGCGGGCCTCTGCGCATGCTCAGACTTTCTCCGCGCGCAGGCGCGCTGTTGTCTCCAGCGCGGGCTGACGTGGCGGCGGGTACCGAGTGGCGCTAACTGATGTGTACCTCTTTGGGGCGCGGGAGGGTACCTTAGAGACACTTTCCCCGGGACAGCGGTGCTCCAACGAACATGGGATGGGAAAGGGGAATTTGCGTTCAGATCTGCGACGAGAAAAGGCAGTGTCCACACAATTACTTCCAAAACGTGTGGTGCGGGGGCAGGCCCTATTAAGATAAGATCACATTGGCTACGCAGGGACTTCGCCCGACTGTCAAGAAAGAGAAAAAAAAAAACATTTTTTTTTCTTGGTTTTTGTTTTTTCGAGACAGGGTTTCACTGTGTTGTGTAGCACTGGTTGTGCTGGATCTCACTTCGGTATTCTTGTAGGGTTAGTGTCTCAAGGATTCCCGAGAGAAGGCAAGTGAGTGTCAGAGCTACCTAATAGGGAGAAAGCCCTGGAACACAGCAGATTTTTATGTTTAAAAATAAGCGAGTGTCGTCGATTTTTACATACAGCTCACGTCACAAACAAAAGAAATGTGTGTTGGTGGGGAAAAGGTTTATTGCAAGTCATGTCTTGCTGACTAACAAATTTAGTGTGCATAGATTAATTACTATGCTTAGAGCTTGAAAGCCATTTAAACAGCGTCGAATTACTACTACTCTTGGTATGAAATAGCTTGAGTTCAGGCCTGGGGTTGTACCTTGGCAGAGCATTCGCCTAGCATGCGCAAGGCCCTTGGCTCGATCTCTAGCACCACACAAAGTAAGGTTCAGAAGGAAAAGATAGAATAAATTATTGCAAGTTTATTACACATTTTTACAATAATAAATATGGGATATGTAAATTAATGAGATATTGTATCAGTAAAGAGGAAACCACAGTACATGCCACAAAAGCATCTCTTATTTCTGTTTCCACAATGAGGTTTTTGCATTTAATGCAGAGATGGGAAAAAAAGCTGACAGTTTCTTTTCAAAAACAAAAACCCGGTGGTGGTGGTCCACACCTTTGATCCCAGCTCTTGGGAGGCAGAGGCAGGCAGCACAAGGCCCTGGGTTCGATCCTCGGCTCAAAAAAAAAAAAAAAAAAAAGCCCTGCAGTGGTGGCACATGCCCTTAATCCCAGCATTCAGGAGGCAGAGGCAGGCTCCAAGTTCCAGGCCAGCCCAGTCTACAGAATGAGTTCTAGGACAGCCAGGGCTACACAGAGAAACATTTCTCAATTAAACAAGTAAAATTTTAAGGACTATTTAAAGATCTGAAGAGATGGCTCAACCTTTAAAAGGGTTACTTGCAGAGCACCTTAGTTCAGTTCCCAACACCTCTGTCAGGCTGCTCATAACCACCCATAACTCTAGTCCCAAGGGTATCCATCACCTCTGCCCTTCCTTCTCACTACACGTACATACCCACACGAAGACACAGACAAAAACAAAAAAATATTTTAAAGTTGATTTCAAGAGTTCTTCCTCCAGAATGCTTAGACCATGCTAAATGTATGAGCTTTCACCTTCCAAAACAAACACCAGGCAGGGTTGGTGTAAAGGAACAGTAAATACTAAGAAGCTTTAGCGAATGTTTTATGGGCATGATCAAGGGATTTCTTGTGTATGTTATAATTAAGTCAAAATATAAAAGCCAAACATAAAGAGCAAATAGTTCTTTCATGCAGTTTTTAATTACATAAAAATTACTTCATAGGCTAAAGAAAGATGCAAACGATAAAATAAAAGGAAACTTGGCCTAAATATCAGAAGATGCTTATCATATCAGATAATATGATATGAGCTGAAGTTAAGGGAACTTGTTGCTCCTGAGGAAGATCCATGTTTGATTCCAAGCATCCACATGTTGATTTACAACTGTCTACCCATAACTCCAGTCCCAGGGTATCTGGCACCTTCTGACCTCTACAAGCACCAGGCACACATATGGTGCACATACATACATGAAGGCATACACATGAATAAATCTAAAACAAATTTAAAGGTAAATGGATTCAGCATTACTCATTTGGTAGGCCCACAGTCGATGATGAACTGAAATCAAATGTCCCTCATATTGATAATTTTCCCTTTCATGTTGTTTAAAGTGTATGAACCATTGGTGAGATAATAGCCAGAGATCATTTAAGTACATTAAATACAATTAGGCAAATTATTTATATGTGGTGGGTTGGTATTTGTAGACCCAGCTACTCAAAGATTAAGGCAGAGAATTGCTTGAACCTAGGAGTTCAAAACCAACTAGACAGCATACAAAACACCATCTCCAACCATTTATTTAGTGTCTGAAATACATTCCACCAACAGGTTTTGGGTACCACCTAGCAGCCATAATGTTGAGTGGTAGAGATAAAATAACCAATGCCTCTTCAAAAGGTTAGTGATTCCCTGGTAAACAATAGATGTTTATACAATGAGAATTGAGATAAGATCTAATTGGACCAGGGGAAAAACATAATTGCCTGCTGGTTAATGCTCATTTAGCAGGAAACAAACAACTTGAAGATATATTTGAAACCACTCAGGCATGGTCAAAGCTGATGTTTTTTTCCTTGTCAAGCAACTTTTGTACTTCCAGGGATAATTTCTCTAATACAATTTAAGAATTTTTAACATAAATTTTATTACTGATTCTTTGGAAATTTCACATCATTCATCACAATCTTACTCATTTCCTAGTACTTCCATGTCCACCCTCCACCCTTGTAACCTCTTCCTCTAAAGAAAATGTAATAATAAGAAAACAAGAAAAAAAAAAAAAAAACAACAAAACACCACGTTAATCCCTCCATCTTTCCAGCTCTCCATCACATATTCATTTGTCACAGTGGTGTTGGAAGGTGCAGTTTGCCTCGAAGTATATGTACCCTTTTGCACAAATAGCTTTACTTGCAGATGTTTATCGCATTGAGTTGGTCTGGTTCAAGGCCTCTGGCTTCTGGTACACTGTTAAAACTGAGCTCACACCAAAACTTCTCTCAGATATTCTGCTGTTGCCCCAACTTATGGAGCTCCTGCAACTATGGTTCTTCAGGACCAGCATAGACAATGTTTTTGAGAGTGATTTTGTTGTTCTCTGTTGTTTTGATTTTGAGATAGGTTTTCACTATGCAATGAAAAAAAAAAAATCTAAAATTCTGTCCTGGAATTTTCAATTCTCTCACCTTAGCCTGCAGTGAGCTTGAACTACAGGTATGCACCACCATGCCTAGCATCACGTTTATTATTTTATTTGTAAGAATATTGCAATGTAGAGCCAGGCGGTGGTGGCGCTCGCCTTTAATCCCAGCACTCAGGAGGAATAGGCAGGTGGATCTCTGTGAGTTTGAAACCAGCCTGGTCTACAGAGCAAGATCCAGGACAGGCACCAAAACTACACAGAGAAATCCTGCCTCAAGAAGAAAAAAAAAAAAAAAAGAATATGGCAATGTAATTATAAACTATGATTCACAATAATGCACTCTTTCAGTAAATCTTAATCAAATGTGTACCATGTCCCAAGCATAGTAGATTTCTGATAGATGTAAGGATCACAACAGTAAACAAAATAGTCTAACTTTCTATTTTAGTGGACTTTGCAGTCCTAGGAAGAAGACGTAGTTCAAACACTCACTATAAGCTTTTGAAGACAGACACCACTGCATTGCAACATTTCTCCAAGCCTACACATTATGTCTTTCACTACTATGAAAGGCCCTCTGTTGTTCAAATCTTAGATGGTCTTTTAATTTAAAAAAACAAAACAACAACAACAACAAAAAAAAAAAAAACAGAGGGGTTGGGGATTTAGCTCAGTGGTAGAGCACTTGCCTAGCAAGTGCAAAGCCCTGGGTTCAATCCTCAGCTCAAAAACAAAAACAAACAAACAAACAAAAACCCAGAGCCAGATATCAAACTGAAAGCCAAAAGATCAGAAAAGAAGAACAACCAGCCACTAGTTCTTACCTCTATGAAATCCTGAGCCTCAAGAGAATGAGTTCCTGTTTCCTCGTGCCTTATATATCTTTCTCTGGCCTGCCATATTACTTCCCGGGATTAAAGGCATGTGTGCTTCCCAAGCAAAGGCATGAGATCTCAAGTGCTGGGATTAAAGGTATATGCTACCACTGCCTGGCTCTCTTTTCTCTCCTAGACCGAATCAATCTCATGTAGCCCAGTATGGCCTTGAACTCACAGAGATCCAGATGGATCTCTGCCTCCCAAGTGATAGGATTAAAGATGTGTGTGTGTGCCACCACTGCCTGACCTCTATGTATAATCTAGTGGCTGGTTCTGTCCTCTGATCCTCATGCAAGTTTATTAGGGAACACAATATATCACCACAGGCCTCCCCAACTCCTGCCTTCACCTCACTAGAACCAGTCATTCCTTTTTATTTAGTTTTATTTTATTTTTGAAACAGTCTCACTATGTAGTCCTGGCTGGCCAGAAACAGAGATCCACTTGCCTCTGCCTCATAAATTCTAAGATTAAAGGCCCCACCCACCAAACTCCTCACCTCATTCCTTGCTTTTAAAACTAACTGTCTTGGCCAAGTGGGGGTGGCGCACACCTTTAATCCCAGCACTCGGGAGGCAGAGCCAGGCGGATCTCTGTGAGTTCAAGGCCAGCCTGGTCTACAGAGCGAGATCCAAAAATGGCACAAAGCTTCGCAGAGAAACCCTGTCTCAAAAAAACAAAAACAAACAAACAAACAAACAAAAACTAACTGTCTCATTCAAGTTTTGCTTAAGGGTCATTTCCTCCAGAAATCTTCCTTGGCACCAGATTATGTTAGAAGCCAAAATATTGAACATTAGCTGGGCTTGGTGGCACATGCCTTTAATCTTACTACTCAGGAGGCAGAGGCAGGCAGATCTCTGGGAGTTTCAAGACAGCTTGGTGTAAATATTGAGTTCCAGGACAGCCAGGGCTACAAAGAGAGACCATGTATATATATAACATTAATAACAAACTGTCTTATCCTTTATTATACTTAAGAATGGAGAAAGACCAAAATCTATTGTTCACTGATGTATCTGAATGCTAGACAGAGCAACAGTCAGATAGGCTGCTTACTAACTAAGCATGAGAGATTAATAAATGAATATTTAAATAAATATTTAAATAAAACTGTTTCCACCTCTATCTGTAGGGAAGAATAAGTTTAGAAGCCCAATATGTATCAACCTTAGTTCTTAGCACACCTGTCCATCAACTTCCGTTTTCCCGTTTGCTTAAGCAGCAGAACACAAATATGAAAGTAGTTCTCTGCCCAAAGCTCCTGATTGCAGTGTTTCTGAGCCTGTAACTACACTGAATCTAATTGTGATTTTTCTGAATGTCCAAAGATTCCTGGTTACCAACCCCCACAACACAATACTTCAAGTTCCAACTCAAAGCTTTCACTACCAAAACTTTCTCTTTTTTTGGTTTTGTTTGTTTTGTTTTGTTTTGTTTTTTTGAGACAGGGTTTCTCTGTGTAGCTTTGCACCTTTCCTGGAACTCACTCTGTAGCCCAGGCTGGCCTCCCAAGTGCTGGGATTAAAGGCGTGTGCCACCACTGCCAGACCCAAAACTTTCTTGATTGTGGGGCATCTTAGCTGCCCCACTCCCTGTGCTTTTTGCCCATAACACCATTAATTCCATCACTGGACCCATCTTTCTGGCCACTATGTCCATCCTGAAGCCCTCTCAAAGGGGTGGCTGAGTTCCTCTTTCAGTCTACTAGCCCCCAGATGGGGAAGATCAGCACCCAACCACTGCTTCTTAAGCTATTCACAGCGTATTCTCTTTCAATCAAACTGGACTTTGAAGCTCACTACCTTCAGATTAGACCAAAGCTTGTTCTGGTATTATGTAACTGAATGTGGTAAAGTTGTAAAATATTTTGACAGTGGTAGATGGTTTCTGAATGCACAGAGCCAAAAATTAATACAAAATCAAATGCATAGTGAACCTGGAGTTAGCCCATGTTGCATGATATATGTGCACTTTCCACATGCTTTAAACCCAACAAAGAACAAAGCATTAAAGAGCTAAAATTGGGGCTGGAGAGGTGGCTCACCAGTTAAAAGCACTGGCTGCTTTTCCATCAGACCTGGATTTGATTCCTGACACCCACATGGAGGCTCACAAGTGTCTGTACCTCCTGACAGTAGCTTCTGGCCTCTTGAGGAGTACCAAGCACACAAGTGATAAAATACATACATGGAAGGAAGCAAAACACTCATACACAAAAATTTTAAATGAAAAAAATTTTTTTAAAGAACTGAAAGTAACCAAAAAAAAAAAAAAAAAAAAAGAGTCAGGCAGCAGTGGCCCACGCCACGCCTTTAATCCCAGCACTCAAGAGGCAGAGGCAGGCAGATCTTTGTGAGTTTGAGGCCATCCTGGTCTACAAATCGAGTTCCAGGAAAGGCACAAAACTACAACCCTGTCTTGAAAAACAAAAACAAAAAAAAAAACCAAACAAATAAATAAAAAAAAGAACTGAAATTAGTATGTTATGAAGTACACTGATTCTTACTATATATAGGAAGTTTTCTGCTCTTAAAGAAACACAATAGTTTAAGCACAAAAAATTATTAGTATTTCCTACCATCATTCCTCAGCATACATTAAATTAGTCTATCTTTAGATTGTATTATTTTAGACAAACAAGCACATCCATCTCAGTATGCAAATTTGCTTTAATCTTTAATAGAGTACTAAATTTATACATATACCAAAATTGTTTTAAGATAAAGTTCTTTATGATTTCTTATCAGTTTGATTTATAAGTTTATTTTTTAACCTGTGTATGTCTATTTAATAGTGAAAGTAACATTTTTCTCTTGCTTAGACTGAAAGTTTGATCTAAATTTGTTATGTAATTAGTAATACTAGCCTTAATGTTGCTATTTCCAATATAGGTATATCACCCTTCCATTGTTTTTCAATAGTTTGTAAATCATATACTTATTTCATATACCTGGAGCCATGCAAAACTATCTCAGTGAAAAGGGTCAAAAGTGGAAAAAGTTTAAGAACCCTCACTAGAGCACCTGCTATTCCTCCAAGTTACAACCTGAAGTATCTATAAATCTCAGACCATGCCTTTCATTTCTAGTTTTGGGAGCATGTGAGGGCATTCACTAGAGACTGAACCCAGGGCTTTTCACAGTCTAGGCAAGTACTCCAGAACTGAACTATATCCTCAGCCCTCTTTTTACCTTTTTGTTTTGAGACAAGACCTTTCTAAGTTGCCTAGGCAGAGCCTTGAACTTGCAGTCTTCTTGCATCAGTTTCCTGAGTATCTAGGATTGCAGGCTGGATTTGAACTTGCTTTAGGGCTAGCAAGACGACCAGCAGGTGAAAAACTCTTGCCACACAAGCCTGATAACCTGAGTTCAGTAGAAGGAAACCAAATAACAGTAGAAGGAGAGAACCAACTCCTGAATTCTATTCTTTAACTTCATATGCATGCACACACTCACATATGCACATCATACACACACATAATGATAATAATGTTTTAAAAAAAATAAACAAACACTATTTGCTGCTCTTACAGAGGACCTAAGTGCAGTTACAAATACCCACATGATGATCATCTGGAATCTGCACTCCCTCAATTCTGTATTTCTAAACTAAAGAGATATGCTGGCATATATTTGTAATGGCAGCTAGTTGAGAAGCTGAGGCAGGATTATGAGTTCAAGGCCAGCCTAGGCTACATATAATCAGACTCTGTCTCCAAAAAAAACAACTCTGCTTCCATTTTGCTACCCCTCATCATTTCCTCCCTTCCCAACTTAGATTTCCTCATTGTTGGTAGTTATTTTTTTTTTCTTTTCTGCCTCCTTTCCAACTTTATTATCACCTGAGAAACCCCATTCAGGTCAAATCTCATCACATTCCTCTTCCTGCAGCCAAAGTTGGCTAGAGAAAAATGTGCAGCCATGGAAACAGATGTCACCTTAAATTTCAAACCACAACCCTTGCAGCCACTCAGTCACTCTTTTGCACTTCTCTAGGCCACTACCCATTTTCCCAGCAGAGTGTTTCCTGCTCTGTCCCTTCCTCTACCTCCAGCATGTTGGCCTATCTCCCACCCAGCTACCTTAGTGCTGCACAACCTTCACCCTTCTTTGCCATCTTACTAAAGCCACTCCATAGTCTAACACTTCCTCCCAGACACAGGCTTGACCACTCCTTGTCCTGGAAGCATTTTTCTCCCCCTCAGCTTCCAGGACCTAATTCACACTCTACCTTGCTGACTACTACTCACTTGTATGTAATCAGCTCTCTCTCTGACCTCTGAGGTTGAGCTATCCAGGGCTTAGACTTAGACCTCATTTTCTGACTATAACTCATCCCATGTTTCTAGCTCATGGCTTTAGACATCATTTCTATCCTGTATAAAAAGTTGCATTAACACCCTTTGACTTCCCTCCTAGAAGCTAGACTTGTCACACCTGTTTTACACATCAAATAGATGTTTATCGTATTATATACATCTGGCCTGTTACAAACTAGACTCCTTGGTCTCCTCTGCTTCCACCCTTCCTTGTCATCTTTCCCAAGTTAATGCCAGCAATTCCATTCTTCCACCTATGCAGATAAAAGACATTGAAGACATCTTTGACCCCTATTTTCTGTCTTACTCCCATACCCAATCAATCAATACATCCAATTCCCTATCCTACAGTTACCACCACCACCTGGTGATGCCTGGGCCATGTTACTGACATTTCTCGTGTAAAGTAGTAACATACTAAACTGGGTTTTTTGTTTCCACGTTGGTCCTTTCTCTTTATTCCTCACACACTAGGAAGGAAATTCTTTTGAATTAAAAGTGAGTTGGTGCCAGTTCCATGATGAAGACCTATTTTGTCATTCCAGCTCACTTGGTGCAATCAGAGTCTTTACAGGGTCTCACAAGGCCTTGCACAGTCCCAGTCTTCTGCAGTATTACTTCCCCACCACTACCAGTGTCACCCTTACTGTGAAATCTGCCCCATAGAGTAATAACAACTTCCCTTTTCCTACATTTCTTAGCATCATTCTTTATTTCCTCCATAGCATTGATCACCATCTGCTTCTCAGTGTATTTTATTCATTTATTTATTGCCTGCCCATCTAAAATACAGTAATCTTGACAAGGGCCAGGTTTGTTTTATTTGCTCTGTATATGACACCTATAAGAGTGCCTAACAATAGAAAGCTCTCAATAAATGTCTGTTGAGGGGATTGGGGATTTAGCTCAGCGGTAGAGCACTTGCCTAGCATGCACAAGGCCCTGGGTTTGATCCTTAGCTCCAGAAAAAAAAAAGAACCAAACCAAATGTCTGTTGAGTACATGTCTTAGTTGATTGATTGAAACAGGCCTTTAATGCCAAGAAGAGTGGCACACACCTATAGTCACATTCACTTTGAAGCTAAGGTGGGAGTATAGCATGAGCTCAGGGCTGTTCAAGTAGCCTGGTCAATGTAGCAAACTGTCCAGAGAGACAGAGAGAGGTCCTAAATTATGATTGCCCATTTGCCTGTTGATCTCCTGGGTGATTCTGGCAATCTCTTAAAGGTGGTGACTGGAACAGCCTATCATTGTCTGCAGATAGTTCCTAGCATATGGTCAATACTCAGAAAACATTTAATCTGTGTCTGTGTTTTCAGAGCATCTTGATTATTCCACCTATAAGAAAAAAAGAACAAAACCTTCCAGTTTACATTCTTCATCAAATGCAAGTAAGGTAGAACTCTTCAACAGGGATACACCAAGAACGTATTGTGCCTCTACCAAGCAGGTCACTGTTGTTGATGGGGCATTAAACTCAATTTCTGCTTGGG